>NW_015505253.1:467823-476594 GCF_001515645.1 Sinocyclocheilus grahami | reverse complement strand
AATTGGCTTTCCTACCTGCCTGTCAACGTATGTATTAGCATACCTCTGCGCATCGGTTCGCGCAGACAGGATACGTCATCAGCGCGTTCACGCACGCTGTGCAGACAGAACTAGAATGGTAGACAAACATCAACAACCTGATCTTCCTTCCTGGTATAGTAGTACTTTTAAAGCTTTATCACCGGTGAATGACACATGATGTAGCCCAGCGGTTCCCAATTACAGTCCTCACGCCCCTGCACTCTGCATATTTTACATGTCGCGCTTAGTTAACACACCCGATTCAGATAACCAGCTCGTTAGAAGTGAGCTACGTGCATGAACTGTGTTCCGATCGATATGATCCCTACACAGTGTTCATTGCTCCCTACTCCCTGAGCGGGAGAAATCCATTGAAGTTTACTTCACTTCGGTACATGGGCTGGAATTTGGGAACCGCTGATGTAGCCTATTGTAGTAATGTTGTCTCTGGTATTCTGGTCTGTGAGCGTATATGCGTTCGGGGGGCGTGGCTTTGGACGGCGATTGCAGGGAGGGTGGGACGTTCGCTTTCAGTGCTATCAGGCTAAAGTTAGCATTTTCCAAGATCTCTTAATGCACCTTTAAATATTTGTGTAGATTCTGTGTAGCTGTTTGATTACATTACACTGACCTGAAACACACAATTTTTACAAACCCTGACATACAACACATGCATCTACAGCAAACCTCACACACTGGATTACAGCAATGCCTGGAGGAATTAGGACTGATTTCTATCTGCCAAGATGGTTAGAGTTTTCTTTAGGACCTCTGATGTGGTTTAAAACAGGATGAACCCAGGCATCTGCTTAGATAATGGGATGAGATAAATTTTTTTTTAACTTGAGGAAGGTCACAGCCACATAGGAGACTTCCGGACATTTGAGAAGATAACCTGCCTGCACGCTCTCCAGCTCTTAGTTCCATATGCACACATGGCACAAACACACACCCAGAAACACACATAGTGAAGATCAATACCCAGAGCTTTTGTACAATCCTGCTCCTTCAATCGATATCAGTGCATCAGGAGCCCCGAGGTCTGATCTAAAACATGCAGGTATGGGACCGGCACCTCTATCTCGTGAAACTCTGCTTAGATAATGGGATGAGATAATTTTTTTTTTAACTTGAGGAAGGTCACAGCCACATAGGAGACTTCCGGACATTTGAGAAGATAACCTGCCTGCACGCTCTCCAGCTCTTAGTTCCATATGCACACATGGCACAAACACACACCCAGAAACACACATAGTGAAGATCAATACCCAGAGCTTTTGTACAATCCTGCTCCTTCAATCGATATCAGTGCATCAGGAGCCCCGAGGTCTGATCTAAAACATGCACACACACACAAACACACACACAAGCATACAAACAGGAGGCTTGTTATATGCCAAGTCTTTCAGGCTTAGGCCAGATCGCATTCTGGGAACAGCAGATACGCATGACTCCATGATGTGCATCATACGATTAATTCTCGCAGTCTGCTAAAATCTGAGCCGGGTTACACAATGCTTGACGTCCTCCATCCAAAGCAGAAAAATGCACTAAGCAGCAACTCTTTCCCTCAGATAAAAGAAGCATCCGCAAGCGTTATTGTATTGGGGATGACAGAGATGAACGCATGCTCTCATTCACTACAAGGTATTTAAGACGCAGCCTTTTATCTTGTTTATTGATGACAGATGCCATCAGTCTTGAAGCACTCGCCAGGTTGAAGAAGGATTATGCTTAAAGTGATAGTTCACCTAAAAATGAAAATTCCGTCGCCATTAAATCACACCCATGTTTTCAGAAACCTGTATGAACTACCAGCTTCTTTGTAAAACAGTAATTTTGAGAAATGTAATCTTTTCAAAGAATTTATAATAATTGGAGGCCAAAAAAAAAAAACCTTTAAAGGTTTGGAGTCATTAAAATGAAAGTAATTGTTTATTTTTTTTTATCACAAAAAGGCCATACACTACTGTTGAAATTTTGGGGGGCATTAAGTTTATTTATATTTAATAATTATTTATTTATTTAGTAGTAAGGAAATTAAAACTTTTACTCAGCAAGAATCCATTTAATTTATCAAAAGGGAAAGTAAACACATTTATAATGTTACAAAAATATTTTTATTTCAAATAAATGCTGTTTTGTTGAACTTTATTTCTATTCATCCAAAAACCCTGAAAAAAATGAATTATGGTTTCCACAAAGATATCAAGCATCGCCTCTGTTTTTAACACTGATAAGAAATTCTATGTTAAAATGAAATAAAATAAAATAAATTAAAATGGAATAATATTTCACAGTATTACTGATTTTACTGTATTTTTGATGGGGAAAAAAATTTAGCTTTGGTGAGCATAAGATACTTCTTTCAAATAAATAAATATTTTACAGACCCCAAACCTTTGACCTATTCAAAATCTTAAAAACCACTGCAACTGGATCATTAAATCCAATTTGTGAACGAATTTTCCACACCAGTTTTGTGAACTGGATCAATCAGTTCCTCAAATGACGAGAGCAAAAACCAAAAACATTTATTCATAATGCAGACATTACTATTTACCACTAAGAGTCACTGTGTCGAAATATTAGCCTAATGCCGCCCAAATGTGCACGCAAAGAAAGAAGGCGCCATGTCAGGGAGACACTGTGTGTTTCAGTGCGAAAGCAAAAGCACTTTATTTGGCCTTCCGGAAGTAGATGCATTTAGGAATCATTGGTTAAGATTTATTTACAACAGAACAGCACAGCCCAGATGTTCGAATTTGTGCAACGCATCAACTGCAGTTAACCAAATGATGCATGTAAACACCATCTAATAGCAGATTCCCCTGCAGACAGCACCAACAACACGGCATTATTAGATACAAAAAGGAAGCAGGGATATGGGATCGGGGAAATTAGCAAAAGATAATAATGAAAAAACATCAAAAGATGTATTTAAATGCTTTCCGGGAGTAAAGAAAACATTTTGCAGTATGGTAAAATAGCATTCACATGCCGCTCGCAGTGGAAACTGCAGCATTTCATACAAAGTCTTGTTAAAAAGAAAATCCCATTGATGCAGATTCAGTCATTGTTTCATTTTAATCGACCACGGCATCCCGCAAATGTAATTAGATTATGTCCTGATCCGTTCCATTAAGTTCAGTTCAATTCAGTTCAAAAGCATATTATCCATTACCTTTAAAAACAGAAAATGATATTTGACTCATAATGCAAGTCACAAGCTCCATTGTAATGCTATTGAAAAGCCCCATTTGATTGCTGTTCGCTCTTGAACGCTAACATTCAGCAGTCGCCGATTAAACCCTGTTAAATTGTTACATGTTACATTCACAAACAACACCGGTCCATTTAAAATGGATTTGCTCTCATTCACTGCTACTCCCTCTCCACCTGCACAATGGAAACTCAAGATTTTATCGCACAAAAGGCCGTGCGCTCACAGCTCGCGCTGTTCAAAACAGCGTGTGTATTTGTTTTTGGAGGGTTATGTCGTGATTGATTTTCCTTCACGTCAAAGTGAAGTGCAGCAAGCTGTATGTTCCCTACAGCTCATTGAGGCAGAGAGTGAGAGTTCGCCTGAGCCCAGTCAAACTCCTTAATTGGACAGTCAGAGCTGGGTGTATCCAGAGCGAGTTCAACATAGAGGAGGGAAGGCAAGCACAGACAGACATACACCCACACACGTACACTCGAATGTGTTTGATTTGGCTCAAGACTTGGAACCAATGACTTTAACCCAAACAAACTACACACACACACACTACACTTTTCCTAGTATGAAGAGTGTGAACTGACTAGTTAGACTACTTTGACATAAAAATACCTATACACTATTATTAAAACTATTTATTTTCTTGAAGAAAATAATACTTTTATTTTGCAAAGATGCAGTAAGTTGATTAAAAGTGACAGTAAAGACATTTATATTACAGCTATTTCATAAAAGCTGTTCTTTTGAGCTTTTTATTCATCAAAGACTCCTGAAAAGAATCAGTGTCACGGTTTCCACAAAAATATTAAGCAGCACAACTGTTTTCAACAATAAGTGTCATAAGAAATGTTTCTTCAGCCACAAATCAGTATATTCGAATGATTTCTGAAGCATCATGTGACACTGAACACTGCAGTAATGATGCTGAAAATTCAGCTTTGCATCACAGGACTAAATTGCATTTGAAAATATATTCAAATAGAAAAGAGTTATTTAAATTGTAATCATTTATTTTTTATAAAAAAAAAAAAATCACATAGAGGCATATAAGCCATATAAGTCTTAATGAGAATATAAGACTTCCTTCAAAAAGATTAAAAAAAACCTTACCAACCCCAGAGTATTATGAGTAGTGTATATTATGACTGTTAAAGTGTTAAAAATAGTGTTGCCAAACGATTAATCGCGCTTAATCGCATCCAAAATAAAATATTTTGTTTACATAATATATATGTGTACTGTGTATATTTATTATGTATACATAAATACACACGCATGTATATATTTCAGAAAAACATGTATATTAAATATATATTTATATAATATAAATTATATGAATATAAATATATACATGTAAATGCATGTACATATTTTAAATATATATACTGTATGTATGTATATTTATACATACATAATAAATACACAAAGTACACACATATATAATATGTCAACAAAAACGTTTATTTCAGATGTGATTAATCGCGATTAATCGTTCGACAGCTCTAGTTAAAAGCCAAACAAACATGTAACTAAATGTAATTTTCTTAGTCTGCTTTAAATAATGCACATCCTTCCGTACATCAACTTTATCTCTAGCTATGTTTTCATCATGTCTTGTACATATTTTTAAGTATCGCACCCGATAAGAGTGATGGAAAAAAGTCCCTTAATTCACAAAAAAATTAAAAAGAGTTCATGCGAATAATGGGACACAGAAACGCATTTGCCAAATTAATTCTTTAATGTACATCAAAAAAGTCATGGGACTTAGCTGTTCGTCCTGAGGCGCAAGTAATTTATTAGATATGGAAATTATTATATATTCAGTGGCTCCTCCTGCTTTTCGTGGTATTTAGTGCCAGTTTATCAGTAAGCGATGATTTTGTTCTTTTTGACTCGTTGGATTAAAACTGTGCTTTATTTGCAAATGCTTTATGCGATATTCTAATTTTGCGCCAATATTAAATTTGCAACTTTGAACATAAACATATCTACCAACTGCTTAAAACAGCATCTGCAACCATTTTTAGTTCCATAATCAGACATATAACAGGGAAAACAGAATATTCAATAGAATAAAATAAAGCTTCAACATTTCCTAAAAAGATTACCAATTAAATATTTTTGTTCTTTGGAATAACATTCACCAATAAATCACACCAGGAATGTGTATTAACAAAGTATATTGACCACGATCCTAAAACATTCAATCCAGCTTCCCCTGAGATTGTGTTCCAGCTGTTTGCAGCAGCATATGAAATATGGTCATTCAATAACAGTGTCCTGCTTTCTGATTAAATATTCCACACCAGTCGTTGTTCCTGGTCGTGGATGCAGGATGACATCATGCCTGGCGATGATGCAATCGTGCAGAGCTGCTGGGTAAGTGAAGAGAGAGAGGACGCCAGTTCATCATGTGTCACCTTTTAACAAGTCAACCTCCTTTTAATCCATCAAACCACCCTGTGCAGTAAATACGGAGTGTATGGATTGTGTGCGTGACTGTGTGTGTGGATCCTCGGTTCATTAGAGGTGCAGTCATCTCCATTTGTACCCGTGTGTGGTAGGATGAGTCCATACATCATGCGTAATTTTAGACATGTGACTGTCAGTTGAAAATAGTGGGCCACAGGTTTTTTTTTACGTTCCTTGTAATAATGGTGCACTACTGAATCACGATCCCTCCACACCTCGAATGTAGAACAAAACATCAGTGGTTCATCTATATCAGCCAAGTTACACGTCATATTGAATGCTAACGAAAATTAGGTTCTGAGGGATCAAAGTTAAGTCTGTTCAGGGCACTGCTGTAGAAACAATTTCACAAATAAATACAAAGAATCGGTAACACGTATTAACACATTAAAAATGACATTTTGAAGTAGAACGACTGAAATCGTAAAAATCCTTGTTTTATTTACAACTTCGAAAAAGTTCACTCACACACACACACATAAATTGAACACAATTAAATGTGATCTAGGATGTTAAGTTTTCATTCGCAACAAATTAAATACTGCTTCTACAGTGACAAAGGTTCATCGCTATAAAACATGGAAATATAATTATACACACAAATCAATCAAAAGGTGAAAAAAAGTGACAAAGCCCTCAGCTGCTGAAGGTCCCAGGAGTTCAGCCAACTCTTAAAACTGAATATTACACAACAAGCTCTAGCTTGTCAGGAAGTGTCCCTGGAAACACTTCTTCCTTTGGCTCAGCAGCACAGTGGGCTTTTGCCGCAAATTTGGGGAATAAATAGAAACAAACATGCGCAAACCTCTTGCATGCGCTTACACAAAAATGTCTTTCTGCAGGACAGATGGCCCTAATAGTGGGTGGCTGGCCAGCTCTCCGGCCCCCCTCCACCCTTTCTCTCTCTGGCTTTCTGCTGATCTCAAACCTCCACAATCTGTCTCCCTCTCCCTTCCTCTCCGTGTCGCTCTCCCTTGTCCACCCCCCACCCTAAGTAATACAGCCTCTACAAGATTTGGGTGCATTCATCATTGTAATCATGCTGATTAATTATTCAGTGCTCAGCCTCATTTGCCTGCCAGCCCTTGATTAGGAGAGCAGAGAGTCAGCTGAGTCCACCCTGCTCTTGGATGTGGAGAAGCCTGATGAAAGAGGCTGGACAGTCTCGGTTCAGTCAGAGCAACAACCACTGTTAGATTCTGACGCTAATTGCATGCCCCATGCTAATTACATGCTGTAATTAATGTTAGCGAAAGGCAACGAGCTGTGGAGCCATCGATTCTCACACTTGGCTGGTGTGAAGGGTGGACAACACAGCAGGAAATGAGATGTTACGGGGGCAAACAGTTCAGTATCCCTTGCCAATTTCCAAACTGGTTTATGCTGGTTTAGTTGTTGGGTCAGCATAATCACATGGCAATTCAGAACTATTTTACATTTTGGCGAATTGGTTCATAATTCGTATGAATTTGTATGTTCTCATTTGTATGATCTGCTTTCTATGGAAGCATGTAAATGGCCTTTAAAATGGCCTTTATATCTCACAATTCTGACTTTTTTTCTGGCATTTCTGAAAAAAAATTGAGTTATGAGATATAAACTCAGAATTGTGAGATGTTAACTAAGATATAACTCACAATTCTGAGAACAAAAGTACAACTGTGTGACAAACCAATATTTTCCAATATTACCAATATTAAAACCACAGTAGTCCACCACCAACCACACACCATTCAGACTGTATAATGCAAATACTTTGAAATGTACAGCATGAGATTTCTTAGTGTTCAGAAAACACTTTAAAAAACACAGACCGCAAAGACCTGTGGTCTGTTCCTTATTGTACTCCGTAGCTGAAGCATGTTCAAATTCAAGTTGCAACATTTCCTATTTTGTTCTTGTATTCCTATTATTTTCAGTCCAATGTGTCAAAAAGGTGTTTTAAATGCCAAAAAAATATTATTTGGTTATTTAAAATGAGTTCATGTAACACATTTCTTGCACGTTTTGGCACACAATCCCATTTAATTGTGCAAAATAAAAAGGTTTAATGGATTTGCATGGTACAACATTTTGTGTCTTGTGTATTCCAGTCCAATCTAAGATATAATCTCTCCAGACAATGACTGCAGAGGATTTACACAATAACACTGCTCTTGACTCTTGACACTGTCGTGAGGTCATTTTCTTGGCCCTTGCATGTAGAGAATGAAACATGATGTGAGATGTCCGTGGCACTTTTCACCACTGCACACATGGTTCAATTTATTCCTTATACTCATTTAATGCATTTCATTCATTCGGTGTCTTATGCCTGAGCAAATCTGAAGCCATCTGAAAGCTTGCCAGCAAGACGCAGCGTTCTAACCACTGTGAAATCACTAATCCTGCTTTGGAATCGCTTGCTTTTCTTTGTGGGTTATTGCAGATCAGCAAATGGCATGAGAATTGGATTTGAAAGGATAAAGATGATATTTTTCCCTTTCTTCCGAGGCAGGTGCGTATATCAAGACTAATGTGTATGTATAAAGACCGATTTATCAAATTCAGCTTGTTAAACGAAAGCCCAAATAACAGTCATCAAGTGAATTACTTTTATTGTCGCTGGGGGAATATCCTGATCTCTTATTCCTCCGAATAATAATTCAATCTAAGCACAGAATTCATCAGTGAAATCAAACATTTACCTCCTATCTGCCTTTTTTGGTTTGCGTCACTTCTATTACCACCACGACCTTTGGGACTTTAAAACAATGCTCCGTTTGAGCAGCCAAGTATATAAAATCAAGGATTTAACTTTTAGCAGTTTATATATTAAATGTAAACTTAGGTCAAAAGTAATCAAAAAGTAACTAAAAAGTAGTCTGATTACATTACCTTAAATGTGTAAAGGATTACGTTACTACTATTTTTGTCACGTAATATGAATTAACGGATTACAATTTGTAAGCAATCTAACCAGTTCATATATATACATACATATAAATAGACACACACACACACACACACACACACACATATACGTATATATATATATATATATATATAATATGCA
>NW_015505253.1:464859-467722 GCF_001515645.1 Sinocyclocheilus grahami | reverse complement strand
ACGTATATATATATATATATATATATATATATATATAATATGCATGAATTTAAATAAATATGAATGAATTTAAATAAATAGCAAATTGCACAAATTTATGCATGCATACATACATACATACATACATACATACATACATACATATATACATACATATATACATACATAAATACTGATTTTACATATATATTTAATTTTACTGATGAATTCCATGCTTAGGATTGGACGATTAGAGGGAAAAGTAAATAAATAAATATAAATAAATAAACAAATATTTGCATAAACACGCACATAAATATAAGCATTAATAAATGCATAAATGTGTACATAAATAAAAACATGCTTTTCTCGTCAAAAGCCAAACGAAAACACCTGCATAATTAGTACCTCTTTTAAAACTTGGAGACCAATCAAAAAAAGGATGAGATTATTTGAAAAATCTTAAAAGTACATTCTTAATAAAAAATTTATGAATTATGTTGAACTGGATTGATTTTACCAAGGAAAAATGGGGGGGGGGGGGGCCACACACACACACATGGATTGTAGAAGATGTGGAAATAAAGATAATTTGTTTATGGAATTGCTCTTAAGGCTTTCCTAAAGAGAAGCACCTGTAAAGAGGCTGCAAATGTCAACACCTCACCACACGCAAACACGAAAAACATGCATGTCTGTTCCCTGTTTCTTCTCTCTACATAAGGACAATCCAGTCCACATGGGGGCTTATTGTGATTCAAGCTATTTTTCTTCAAGGCGGTTTTGTTGCAGCAACCGATCGTGTGTAACATTAATACAGTCCCACAACATTTAAAACGGTCCCCACTGGTCTTTCAAAGGCTTCTGCCTCTAATAATGTTTCTGTGCAGTCAGCTAATACAGGAGTCACAGACCTTTTTCCTTGAGCTTTTGTGCTCTCTCTTAAAAGCACATTTGCATGTCACGTTCATCCTCATTAAGCCCTCGTTTCTTCTCTGCTCTCATCTCTTCCTCACTCTCTCGCTCTCTTTTCGACTGCTCTTAGCACATCTGTTGGGTTTGTCAGCTGCAGGTTGCTGCCTTCACATTGCTGTCCCCTTTGGATCTCTTTTGCATGAGGTACATGTGTGTGTTATCGATCAGATGATGACCGACTGCAGTAGGTGTAAACCTGCAGTGGTTGTGGATGGAAGATGTACATGGCTGAATCATTTCAGGTTAGAAAAATAGCTACATGGACAAACACAAGATTGCAAATACAACTGTAAACAGCCGAGATGAAAACAGTCAAATGAGACAACAGCTGACATATAATGAGAGTTTAAAGGTTCAGTTACATATATATGTATGTATGCATTAGGTATCATGAATTAAAAATGGACCAAATTATTTACAGAATGTATTAATCTAGATGAATGTTAATTTCTAAATATACGATTGTTCATTGTTAGTGCATGTTCATGCATAATACAATAAATAATGTTAATTTATTATTATTAAATTGAAAGGTTAAAACTGTGTTTTATATACACTTTTGAAAGAAATTAATACTTTTATTTAGCAAGGACACATTAAATTGGTCAAAAGTGACAGTAAGGACATATATAACGCTACAAAATATTTCCATTTCAAATAAATCCTGAAAAACCACGGTTTCCACAAAAATATTAGGCAGCACAACTGTTTTCAACATTGATAACAATAATACATATTTCTTGAGCAGCAAATCAGCATTTTAGAATGATTTCTGAAGGATCATGTGACAAGACTGGAGTAATAATGCTGAAAATTCAGCTTTACATCATGTAATAAATTACATTTTCAAAAAAGATATTAAAATAGAAACCAGTTATTTTAAATTAGAATAATATTTCACATTGTTACTCTTTTTACTGTGTCTTTGAAAAACAGAGTATGTGAAAAATTTTATTCACTCACGTTATTAAACACTGTAAAATTGCATTGATAGTTCATGACAACCTAATGCAATATGCGATGTAACCAAATTGAACCTTATTGTAAAATATCACCAAATTAATGTAAACTAATCTCTGATTGGTGGATTGAAATGTTTTTGTCCTGGACCAACAAGGATGTTGATTCAAGAACATTCAAGTCCTACTTGAAAACATATGCCACTATAAATCCAAAAATCTGGAGCAAAATAGACATTGGTTCTCCATTTTAATCTCACTGCTATCAACAAGAAAAGGTTTTCTTAGGAAAGTTTCAGAACAAACATTAACAAAATCCATAAGAAACAAGAATTTATAAAGTCCATGCTATTCAATCTCATTTTGTGAAAACCAAATTCCCTATTTTCAATAGGACTCTTGACTTTTATACTTCATCAGTCTTTACAGCTCTAGTATTTTCAGTAATACAGCTTTACCAACACACATGCTGTTGAGAGCCCATTATAATAGCTCAATATACCTCTTCACTTTCATTTACAAATCCAGAGTCTTACGTAAATTTGGACTTGGACTCCTTAGACTCGAGAGCGACCGATTGAGCTGTGATGCATGCAGGGTTATAGAAAACTTGTCAAAGTCTCTGTTAGCATGATCTCGCTCTCCCCAGAGGAGAGAAACACTGGGTTTCCCCTCCTCGTTCTTCACGTTTACCTTTGTTCACTTTGTTGTGGAAATTTCCAAGAGGTCCAATTAAGCTTCCCCCTAAATCGTGGCATGTGCCATAACACATTTAAAGCTTTGATTTATATCAGTTCTTTCAACTTATCTCGTCACAAGCCAACCCTTCCCCCATCTCCTTACGCACATCAAACACTTCTGCGTGTATTTTTGCCACTCCTTCCCCTATTCTTTACCTCGTGCTCTCTTTCGGCAGCATCACTTGGCCACTGAGGCTGGTTGCTGTGGCA
>NW_015505253.1:447858-464548 GCF_001515645.1 Sinocyclocheilus grahami | reverse complement strand
AAGGATCTCACAGTTTTTCTTTTAAAAAGGGAATTACACTATTAAGTTATGCAGATTGGTTCAAACGGCCTCTGCCTGTTTTCTCTGAGAATGTGAAATATACAAGAGCTACTTTATTGTCCCTACTGCAGGAATATATACAGTGTATATAAATAAATAAATAAATATATATATATATATATATATATGTGTGTGTGTGTGTGTGTGTGTGTGTGTGTGTGTGTAGGTATCATGAATTAAGAATGGACAAAATTATTTACAGAATTTATTAATCTAGATGAATGTTCATTTATAAATATACTATTGTTAAACTACTGTTATACTATATATATATATATATATATATATATACACACACATACATGATAGTATAGAGTTCAAACTAAAACCATTTATAAAAGAAATAAAAGAAAAACATCAATAAAGTTTAAATAAATACAATAAATTAAAATAAATTAATTAAAAACAAATAAAATAAATGTTAATAATAGGTAATAAAATTGACAAAAGAGACAACAAAATAACTGAAACTTTAATATGGAAGCAGAACATATAAACAAATAATATATAATTGTGTTAATTAACAAGATAATCAAAAACGTTAGAGATACTAAAATAAGACTGGTGTGGAGCAGTGTTCATTTCGTCAACGACACTTTTTTCACCGACGACAATGAGACGTTAACAAACTAAAACTCTTTTTGTATGACAAAAACTATGATGAAAATTTATTGACATTTTCGTCAACAAATAAAAACGAGACGAAAATGTTAGGGAGGGACGATTTGGGAAGAGATTCATTCAGAACGAATCTGCTGCGTGATTCGGAAGTTAGAAGCGTACATATGAACCAGCGGGACATAGCTAAAATACACTTGCTGCACGTCTCATAAAACTTTCAAAAATGTCAATATTTGGGAATAAAAGAAGAGCAGACATATAGATAAATCTGACGACGCAAGAGAGAACTCCACTCAGTCCGGTTTTCTGAGCGCACACACTGAAGCACACACACACAGAAAGCGCATCTCACAGCACACAAGTACTCTTTCGCGTCGCATGAAAGGAGAATTACACACAAAATGATGTCCGTTTTGACGAGTATTCACTTAAACACAGTTACGTCTTAAGTGAATGTAAACAGTAGGGAGAACGTACATTGCATCCATTGCAGCTGTGCATTCGGTTTTAAAGGGACAGCAGCCTAATTTAGTTGCTATTGTCCGAATCATTGATGTTAATCAAGCAACAACAGAAAGACAGAAAATCATGCACTGCTCTCGACTGGAAAACTTCACTAGCCCTAAAGATTAATCTAAATTTATTTTCTAAATAAATAAATCTAGGTTTATTTCATTTAAAAATAAAGGCATGTTGTGTGTCAACGCAGTTAAATCGGTGTCTATCATGATACAACCTAAATATCAAACCTATATAATGAGTTTGGAAATTTTAGAGAAATGCTTAATAAATGTATTACACTGTAACTAAACCCATTCGATTTTAGCTGACTAAATTTACAGTAGATTTAGTCGACTAAAATATGACTAAAACTAAATGGCATTTTAGTCAAAAGACTAAAACTAAATCAAAATTTGCTGTCAAAATTAACACTGGTCTGGAGTTATGACTATAAAACTGCATTTTGCCAGAAAATTTGCCTATTAGGTTCCACAAATTGTTCCAAACTGCCTGCTTTCACTGAGAGTGTCTTTACATGTGAAATATACAGGATCCGCTTCATCCTCCCTACCGCAAGACCATTTAATATTCATATAAATATTCATCACAGACCATTAGCGGGTGATATTACTCATGTCTCAAATTGCAATGTGTAATTGCTGCTATTAGCAGAGATTTAGCTGTGGTGTTAGCATTAGTATTAATGCACAGACTCAGCCCTTATATTTTAAAATGTAACACTTCAGGTTTTTGCTTTATATCTGAATATCCAATATATGGATGGAGCTGTGTACTTATTAGCTACATCTAAAATTATTAAAATCATTTTCATTAATAATAATAATAATATATACAATAAAATATATTTTAAAGTTAGAAAAAGTATTAAAAATGCTAAAAGCATGTACTAATTTCATTCAGAAATGTACTTTCCTGACACTAATATCTTCCAGAGAGAGCAGAAGCGTTCTTAAAGTTGTGACGCAACAGAAATAGAGTGCTGCAGCTGTGATGGCAAAAATAAAAAAAAACTAATTCCCCATTGGTTCCCTCAAGGTTTTCCAATGGGTTTTTAAAATGGGATTTCTCAATGTATGAGTTAATGAGTAAAACAAGGTCTATGGTAAATACAGCATAAATAGATGATACTTGGATATTTTCTGGGTTTTGATATTATAGCTGCAATAAAGCAACCGCTCTCTTTTCCTAATTGTGATGTACATCAGAGTAAAACAGATTATATAAAAATGAAAATATGTACAGTGGGAACTTCTATTCATAGGTTGCTGATTGGATGGAGCCAAATCTGAATGCAAGATTGAAGTTAATTGTAAAAAAGGGCTGGTTTAAGCAAACTAAATAAAGAGAAGACCAGCATTCATAACCAAAAAGCATTTCACTGAAAAATCGAGCTATGAAATATGGATTAATCTTGAAAAATAATGAAAAATAAATAAATAAATAACATACGCCTGAATGAATCGTTCATTATTAGATCACTAAGACGCATTTAGAAAATAGATTGGGTGAATTTCCATTTCATGCTGACTTTAACAGTAAATATACTAAACAATACTTCTACAGCTTTTATTAATCTTACTTAAATGTTAATTCCAACATTTGTTCAACTAATGCATCATCTGCATTACACTTTTTTTGCACTAATGGTTCCAGAGCCAACCATGTCAGATCAGACAATTAAAAAAAACTGTCTGTATACTGTATATATACAATGAGCTTCTTCAGACCGAGCCCAGAGGTTTAATACTTTCCCATCTCTGAAAAGAGAAAAATGCTCTGTAATCTGTGCTGAATAGAGAAGCACAGTTCAACAATTCATTCAATTGTCTGCGCTTGTGAAACATTTTGATAGCTACAGAACTCATCTCGGCTCACAGTGGCAAGTGTTTACAAATGCCCTTTTCTTGCTGTGTCCTTGAGACTTCCTGCCAGTGTGAAATATGCCGCCGGTAAAACACATTGTATGAAAGATCACACGCCTCGGATAGAGCACAAAGGCAAAAATGAATTGCTGCTGTGAAAAGCAAACATTTTAAAAGTGATGAACAAGCCAAGATAGACCATAATGCTGCGGTGCAATGGTTTGAAAAGAGAACACGAGCTGCTAGATTGACAGAAGTAGCCTGAGAGATGGAGAGGGACAGACGGAGAATGAGTGAAGTGGGCACAGACGATAAATATTTTATTGCAAAACAAACTGAGATGATGAAAAAAAGAGAGGAAAAGCAGCGGCGGGCCGCCTGGGGATGAACACATGGGTGGCAGGAGAGGGAGAGGAGGCATACGAGGCACGTTCGAGAACAGGAGAGCATGACAGAGGCACCCAAGCAGATCCGACAAGCAAGAGTCCGGACCTTTCCGAGGCCCTGCATTATTGATGGAGCTGCAGCTACCAGCCATCTTTTTTTTTTTTTTTATAAAATGTGCCGAGCCGCACATACAACAATGTCTGCGTTTTGGGTACGTAAATGGGTTGTGCAAAAATCAAAATTGAAGAACTGACACTCTTTCAATTCACAATTCACAGTGAACTGGCCACCTCACACAGGAAATTGAACAGGACTTTGATTTGGAATACATTACAGTTAAAACAGTAATATTGTGAAATATATATATATATAAACTAAAATATCTTACTAACCCCTAAAGTCTTTTTTAAAATTTTTTAAAACAATTTCAAAAAATGTTTTTAATCTCGACAAACTTTGCTTTTCTATTTGAAAATTATATAAATGTAAAGTTTAAATGAACTGAAAAGTATATGAAATAATTATATACATTTTCATTCCTATTCAAATTTGAATGGCAATTCTGCATCCTGTTTGCTAAATCAATTCAGCAACTGAACTTTACTTTAAAAGGCATTCTCAGTTCAATCCTGAATTATGCACAACACTCAACTAGAAAAGTCCCCTACTGATGGTGATGGTGATTTATACAAGCTGAGATCTGAAGAAAAAATTAATTCCATCTTTCTCAGCAGTGCAGGCAGAACTTATTTCATATCTCAACAGCGGACTCTGTCATCGCCGAGACAAAACCTGTTCAATCAAACATATCAAACCCTGACTGATGAACTTCATGATTGATGATGCATCTTTTCAGAACAAACAACATTTTTACATTTTCTAAAACAAATTTGAGTGATTCTTGCTTATGCAAAAATTAGTTTTTGTTATTCCTTGTTGCAGCTGTCATCTTTATAATGAATAATGACATAGAGGTTTGCCTCTGCATTCCTCATATGAGATTTGACATGTTATGTGATACTCAAAAAATAGGCAAAACACCATCATTTGCATAACTTGTTTTGCCTTTTACTCTACACAAACAAATAATGGACAAAAAGTGGTCCCCATAAAACTTAATCGACCTGGCATCCCCACAAGATGCGTTTGATGATGTTTCAGCTCTAACCGTCATGTTTTATTTCATGTGGAGTCTCAGTGGTATGCGACAACCAGCATTTCCCATGAACGACTATATATTTTTATTCCACAGAATTCCTCCAAGGTTGCCCTAAATCTGTCTTCGATCTCACAAATCCATCTTATCTTGCCTACAGCTATTTGCCTGCTCCATTTGCTATAAATCTATTATCACTCTCCATTTAGCCCAGTTTGCATTGCACTCTTGCATTTAACCACATTTCGAACCGCTTTTCTAAACTTGCCCATGCAAAACCACTGACATTTACAATAGAAATATTGTGTTGATTGAATAGAAACGGAGTCTTATATATACGGCTTCGGAATACAATCATATGTCAACACCTAAATTTTCTGCCAAGTTAATTCATTATCGCAAACGCCCTTTGCTGTCGAAATCGGTTCTTGGTCACCGGCATGGTTTTATAGATCAAAAAGTCTTTGAATATAGACTTTGAGAACCCCTGGTATACGCAGTTTACGTTCAGTGGATACTCTCCAAAATGGCGCTAGGGTGATGAATTGTTAAATAAAGTCGTTATTTTTGTTTTCTTTGCATACAAAAAGTATTCTCGTAGCTTTGTAAAATTATGGTTGACCCCCTGATGTCACATGGATTATTTTATCGATCTCCTTGCTACATTTCTGGACCTTGATTGTGTTAATTACACTGCTGGGAGGGTCAGAGAGCTCTCAGAATTCATCAAAAATATCTTAATTGGTGTTCCGAAGATGAACGGAGGTCTTACAGGTTTGGAACGACATGAGGGAGAGCAATTAATGACTGAATTTTCATTTTTGGGTGAATTATCCCTTTAATAACTTTTAAATGTTGTTGAAAGAAGTCTCTTATGCTCATCATTGTTGCCTTTATTTAATAAATAATAATTAATTAATAATAATAATAATAATGAATAAAAATGACATTACTTCAGTCTTCAGTGTCACATGATCCTTTAGAAATCATTCTAATATGTTGATTTGCTGCTTGAGAAGCATTTATTATTATTATTATTATCAATTTTGAAAACAGTTGTGCTGGATATAGTATCATTCAAATGATTAGGGTTAGTAAGTTTAAAAAAATACATATTTACATTTTTTTTTTTATAATATTTTTTTTATCAGCAAGGCTAATTAAATTAAAAAGTGACAGTAAATATCTTTATAATGTTACAAAAGATTTATATTGCAAATAAATGCTGTTCCTTTAAATTTTCTATTCATCAAAGAATTCCAAAATCACAAAAACTGTTTGCAACATTAATAGGAAATGTTTCTTAATCAGAAAATATATTCAAATATATATATATATATATATAAAAAAAAGTTATTTTAAATGGTAATATTTCACAATGTTATTGTTTTTACTGTACCTTTTTTTATCAAACAAATGCAGACTTGATGAGCATAAAAGACTTCTCTCAAAAACATAAAAAAATTAACTATTCCAAACTTACTACAAACATTGATCACTTGGCAGAACAAAAACGAAAATCAATATTTGAACAAACTATACACCAACAATGAAGTTGTCTGTCTGCACAATAAGTGTCTTATTTACAACATTTCTGTGCCTTGTAATGGAAGCATTATATACATTTTTCACATTGCTCACATGCATTGTATATTAGGTCCTTCATTGTCTACACTGCAAGCAAACAGCAAGACAGCTAGCAAATGGCTTTTTGCCAGAGTCAGGTGATATTTATTCAGCACTGACTTTTTGTGGGTCTCTGCGAACAAAAGTGAATCATAAGACTGCTGAAACTGTGCTCTTTAGCACTGGTTGCCACTAATTTAAATGTCATTCATGTGCACAACATGTCTGTGATTGCTTACAAAGCTCAACTACTGAAAAAAACCCATTTCAAATAAAAATGCAAAAGTAGTCAATTGAGTGCTGTAATCAACACTTTTCACGACTAGTTAATCAAGGTTGTCGTTTGGTTGATTGTGCAACCTGCACACTCATTCAAAAACATGAGGAAATGTATCTTATGTCTTTTGCAGATGTATCCAATTTGCCTTCATTTCAATCTACAAAATCCAGAAATGCATGCAACAGTTGAATTCAGTATGCATTTTTTTTCATAGACGATGCATAATAAAGGTGCTGGAATTCACCAGCTTGACCCTGGATTTTATAATCAACAAACAAACAAAAGTGATAGTGGCTGCCAAATAAGCCACACTGCTGAAATGGACGTGATCTCATTGGTGAGAGTTAATGGGTTTCAACGCCATCTCTTTTTAATGAGCAGTGTATTTTTCTTTCATAGTCACAGTGCATGTCTCATCTCTGCACTGACAAGGAATACAAAAACGGCGGGAAGGAAGAGGAATGATGCACTGAAATGGTGCATTTCATACCCTGTAGCAAATGCACAAAGCACATTGGAAAACATTAGTGAAACCTGATTATCTCCCAGCTCGGAAATTAATTAAACGAGAGAGGGGGAATCTGGTGGGGCTTGCATGCTCCTATCTGTTTCAACAAATCCCCTGCCCTGCAGCCAGAGTTGCGGCGCCTCTATACCGACAGGGCCACAGTCTACTGGGGGGGAAGTGCTGAGCATGCTGGGCAATTTAAAAATGCAAGCACATCAACACCCAAGGGTCTTTCCTCCCATCCGTGGGTCTCTCTTTACCTGATTAACACTGTCTTACTCCTCCACCACCCACTGCTAACAATGACTACATAAAGACATCCTGTGGAGCAGTGGCGGCAGGTGCCACTTATCAAGGGCAAAACAGCTTTTTTTGTGTATGTGTATGTCTGCAAAGTCAGCCCTAAAACTGCATTGAAAAAGGTCAAAAGAGACCAATTAATCAATGAATTCATTTTTTTAATGATTTAAAATTCATATTTAATATTCTATATGGAATTTTAAATCATTAATTATATAAATTATATGATTAATTATACTAAATTATGTTAATTACAGATTTAATTTTTTTCATAAAATGTATATAATTTAACAATTTACTTAACATTCGGCTTTCAATTAAAGAATGAAAAATGTATAAATATTTATCATAATAATAATAATAATAATAAAAATAACATGCAATTTAATAGTTAAAAATACAATTTTAATTAATAAATGAAACAATGTATATAATTTAATTATAATAGTTAATATAATTGTATTAATACATTTTAATAATTTAGATGATTTCATTTAATAAGTGATCATCTAAATTTAATTATAATTCAATATATAAATTATATTATTAATCTCATATATATATATATATATATATATATATATATATATATTTATTTTATACATATATATATTTTTTTTTTTTTTTTTTATCGCATATATTTCACAATACATATATATATATATATATATATATATATACACACACACACACACACACACACACACATGACTTGGACATGTTCTTGAGAGGTATTATAAGATTCACCACATTTGTAAAGTTGCTGAAGAGTTCTGCATACTCACAGTCATCTAAATCATCATGACCATCTTCAAAATACAAAGACAGACCTGAGGAAACATAAACCATAAACTGAAGCTCAAAGACCGACAAGTGTCTAGTAGATAAGCTGACAGGTTCAAGCCATGCTGCTGTGACACATGAAGTTCGGCTGCGACTCGCAACCTCACTAGACAGCAATTATGGTCTTTTCATTGCAAGAACGTTCAGTGCAAGTGCTGCTTAGGTAGACTGCTCACTAGGTTTTGACACACAGCCTTGGCATGTATCGTAGTGTTAGGCTAGCTTTTATCTCACGTATATGTCAACTCAGGTTTGCCGACATCACATAACCTGCTTACTAGGCGAAGATGTCTGTCAAACAGCTTTTATATCGTAGTGTGCAATAACATACAAACAGTTCTTGAGTTATGACAATTTAGAAATACATTTTAAAAGGTGACCAGTTAACTAAACGTGTTATGCGTTATCGACCCCGGTCAGGTTTGCTAACAAACTGACTGTCAAGCTCTTGTCAGCTCAGCTACGTTATCTTCATTATTTACTTATATGTACTACATAATTTCCACCCTAAAGTATTTAATACAACATAAATGATTGTGTTGGCCCAAAGCAGTTCTTTATCACAGTACTTTTTTAATATCCCGGTCTGTCCTGCTAGCTCCACACAACTCGCAACTAGTGTTAATCCACTTAAAATTCACCAGGCTCATGACCTTTCGTCTAAAAGCTTAAAATGTCATGTAAATAAATAAATAGGATAATGTACAAAACTTAATATTTAAAAATGTAGTGCAATTTTAATCATATATTTTATTTATTAAAATAAATATTTACTTACTATAAGTAATAACAAACTAAGTATATACTTTCACAATTAAAAATGAAATATAATATTATAAATGTTTTTGTATTACAATTATTGTTTAATATGTGATTTAAAATTAGTATATACATTATGAAATTACAATAAATTATGTTAATTATACCATATACAAAACTATATTCATAAAATATATATAATTTAACAATTTAAGAGACATTAGGCTTTTAATGAATGTATAAGCGATCTATCATTGCAGTGGAGCTGTCAGAGCTTTATATATCAAATCCAACAACAAATAAACCAACAAACACTGAACAGTAAATCGACCACTGTGATAAATGAATCATCCGAGAAGCCTATGATCATCAAAATGCAATGTAAATTGTTCCTAAAAAAAAAAAACTCAGTCCAGATGTGCTCCGTAATTGTGCGTGATCTTCCAATCCTTTGGAACCATTTCATGCTATGTTCCCCGAGGGGCTTCACAGTACAGCTTCATCAGGTCTCAGGTTCCATAATGTGGAGTCTTTCCTCTGCTTCTCGAAATCCAATATCAAAATGTTCTCAGAGGGATCTCACACTCCCAACAAGCTACAGAACAGGCCACAGTTCAGCTGTTTCCTCCGTGCATAAACACAGTTCGAAGCACTGCAGCACTCGAAAACCCCTGCAAAACCCCTGAGAATAATCTGTGTTTTCTAGCATCAACAAACAACCGCTTCACAACAGTCTAAACATTGCTTTCATGAGGGAAACAACTCCCGGAGAAGATGTACGTGAGGTACATCCTAAGGTAAAGTGAGGAAAATGCTGTTTTTCGTAAACCACATATTCGGGGTGAAATTTTAAGAAGTGGTTTTATTGTGAGCCAAACGGGGAAATCCAACATCCTCAATCGTGACCGCAAAACCAATGAAGTCAAGACTGATGGTACAACACAACAGAGGTACTGGCAGCAACGGTAATCCCAGTAATGCTCTTACCAGTCCAGCATAATTGAACAGTGAAAGATGGGTTTATGGCTAATAAATTTAAGCAATCTGCACTGGTGGTTAATAAATAAAGAAGTATAGTAATCCTCTTAGGATATGACTGTCAACTTTTTGCACGCTCCCACTTTCGAATAACAATGGATGGGATTTGCACCTCATCCAGATTATTTCTAAATGGAATTATGCTCCCTGTTTCACACAAGGTGACCCAAAGACTCTCGCACTCATCCCTTCAGCTTTCATCTGCCATACAGGTGTATCTGAATAGAGTTACATTTGTAATCTATTTGTGAATGGATACATGGTTAATCAAAGAAAAATATTGCTACAGCACTGTTGCTAATGCGGTCGTGTGAACATAATAGCATTTTTTCCTTTTTGTTACTGAGGCTTATTCATGAAATATGAGCAAAATGGATCTCTTTGTAAAATGTTGGTAAAAAGCTTTCCTTGGAAATTGTCACATTGGATTAAAGAATGAGTTTTCAAATGATTTACACTGGAATTTATCATAAATGAAGCACAGTGTTTCTACTGACTGACCCATAGGCGTGGGTGATATATATATATTGAATATGTATATTATATTTTATGATCTGAGATATGATTATTATACTTTTAACATCAACAGGAAAGATGCCAATACATTTAGGAAGTTCATTTCTCTGAATCAGTTATTTTGAACTGTCCAGTACTCTGAATTAGTAAAAAAAGATTAATTGATTCATTTGCTTCTTAATATTGAAAACAGTAGGCAAATAATGATTATTACATATATGTGACCCTGGACCACAAAACCAGTCATAAGGGTAAATTTTTTGAAATTATTCTGAATAAATAAGCTTTCCTTTGATGTATGGTTTGTTAGGATATGACTGTATTTGGCAGAGATGCAACTATTTGAAAATCTGGAATCTGAGGATGAAGCACAGTGTTTCTACTGACTGACCCATAGGCGTGGGTGATATATATATATTGAATATGTATATTATATTTTATGATCTGAGATATGATTATTATACTTTTAACATCAACAGGAAAGATGCCAATACATTTAGGAAGTTCATTTCTCTGAATCAGTTATTTTGAACTGTCCAGTACTCTGAATTAGTAAAAAAAGGTTAATTGATTCATTTGCTTCTTAATATTGAAAACAGTAGGCAAATAATGATTATTACATATATGTGACCCTGGAGCACAAAACCAGTCATAAGGGTCAATTTTTTGAAATTATTCTGAATAAATAAGCTTTCCTTTGATGTATGGTTTGTTAGGATATGACTGTATTTGGCAGAGATGCAACTATTTGAAAATCTGGAATCTGAGGGTGCAAAAAAAAATCTAAATATTGAGAAAATCGCCTTTAAAGTTGTCCTAATGGAAGTTCTTAGCAATGCATATTACTAATCAAAAATTACGTTTTGATTTATTTATGGTAGGAAATTTACAAAATATCTTCATGGTGCATAATCTTTACTTAATATCCTAATGATTTTTGGCATAAAAGAAAAATCGATCTCTCCCTCCCTCCGCCTATGTGCTTTTCCAGGTCTCATCGATACTCATCGATAAACAGATTGACCAAATTACAAACTAGTTTCTAATGCGTCAGGAACAGATGAGTATACTAACACAATGTCATTATCAGGTTTTAAGTGTGTAAAGACATTTGCAGATTTATTATAGGTTAGGTTAAGATTGCATTCCACTGACCTCAATCAAACTGATTGCATTCTGGGATGCGACTTCATGAAGGGGATTCATATTAAGAGCAGAGCAGTTTCAGAGCTGATTGATTATTGGCCATTGATTATGCTGTGTGAATTAATGAATTAAGTAAAGACAGAACCAAAGCATGCACATCAATGGCAAAAAAATGCTTGGCCTTGGGTGCTTGACCAAAAAAAATAGTCAGCACACCATAGGCTCCAAAAATGCAAAACAATTTAATAACTTTTTTTCTAATTAATGGACTAACGTTACCTTGTGTGAAGTCCATTATTAAATTGTTTTGCATTTTTGCAAAGTCTATGGTGTATGTGCTGATGTTTGTGTTTTAATGACTGAATTAACAAATTAACAGAAGACTGCATTTTCTTACCAATTTTATATTTTTTAAGGTCAACTTTACACTACGGTTGTGTTAACATATATAGTGAATGCACTGAATTAATTATTAATATTTTTACAGCATTTATTAATCTTGTTTATACACACACAAACACATGTATAATTTATTTATTTATAATTTTTTTTATATTTTTATATTTATATCATTGTTAGCTCAAAACACATGATGTTATAATTGTTAAAAAATATATGCATACGATTACATTGTATATAACAAATAATAAATATAATATATTAAAAACTATTTTTATTTTTCAAAATGTATATGATATATTACATACACACACACACACACACACATATATATATATATATATATATATATATTATATTTTTTAAGAATTGTATGTAAATAACATAAAACAATGAAAAATAATACAACATAAATAATAAATAATATATAAATATATAGGCCTATAATCATATAAAAATGTTAAAAATATATTGGTTTGTGTAGACTGTTTTTGTAGACCATGTAGATTATCTTGTGTTAATTGCATTAACGTTACCTTTCTATAAAGCAACTGTTTGTTTCCTGCTGAAGACAAATGCTAAAAATAGTTCACGTTGGAATTTTCTAAATCGATACCGATGTCACAGTCTAAAACATTTTTTAACCCCCAAAATAGTGTCAATAAAAATCCCTGCATGCGGTGAGGGATTGACAGATGTGTGTTCTCTTGATCGTACCCTGATTTGTTCACAAGAATTGAAAGGGATTTACAGCGTTTATATCCTGTCAGGCAGACACAATCCTCTTCCTGCGCAACACTTTATTTCCCCAACATCTGCATGCGGCCAAATCTAGCATTAAATTATATAAAGTCTTTATATAATATACAAATCTGCCCTAATATTTCCAACCCTTTCTAAATTCAAAAAGGCTTCAACATCCAATAACAGTTCTCTATCATTATGCAAAAAACCCAGAAAAACAAATAAGCGTGGGATGTCAGGTATAAAATGTCTGAGCAACATTATTTTTCCATCTCGGGCCTGGAGGTACAGCAGGCTTCGTCAGCACTGCAGGCCGCAGAGGCTGCAGCATATCTAATAGTGCACTGAATCAACAACCCTCCAGCATCAGGGCTGAGAACGTGTCAGCTGTAACAATCTGTCTTCTGAAAGACTACTCAAAACTCCCATTTTACACATACATTGAATTTTCTCAGACAAATAGCCAGTCCGAAAGTACAAATGCAAAATCAAACAGATTCTTTTACAATCTAAGATGCACGGCAACTCATTAAGTTGCATATCGGACATCTGCAGTCCACTGTCAATGAAAGACAGCAGTTTCCTCCTCAATGCAAGTATGTATTACATACTAAAAATCGAATAAGATTACTCAGTGATACAAATTGTTATACTAAGAAACATCAATTCTGTAATGAAAAAGCTGTGCCCCACCCTACGAAATAAAATACGTTCAGCTAATTTATCTTTCCATTTATCAGGCCAAGGTCCCAATTGGTTCTTTCTCTCAGTCACACACACACACACACACACACACACACACACACACACACACACACACACACACACACACACACACACACACACACACACACACATACACACATACACACACACACACACACACACAAACGCACAAATATACATAGACAAACAATCATAAATCTCATAAGCATCAGATCTGACCCCAGAATTGTGTCATTTGTATGTATCAGTTTTTTTTTTTTTTTTCTAATTGGCTGTAAAAAAAAAAAATCCAAATAGAAAACAGCCTGGGGGGGAAAAAACAGGGTAACTAAGGTTAATCTGAAACAAGTGCATAAAAATAATAAGCACAATAAATGTGTCATCCGCATTCGGATCCTACCTCATCTCTCCATTCGCAATAAGACAATAAAGTCATCAATATTAATGGCGTGTTCTGCCCCATTCTTCCTCCTTCTCTTCTTAGTATTTAACTTTGATTATTTCTTTGGACGTCTATTTTTAACTACTGTATTATCTCCAAAAGAAAAACCAACGGGAATGAGCTGGTCTGATCGGAGATATCTCCTGTGTCCGCAGATCTCAGTGTGAACTGACAGTCGGCTGCGGCTCCGATCAGTAAAAACCAAACCCTCCTCCGCTCGGGCTGCGCAGAAGCTGGGCGTCCATTTGCTGAAGAACGGCGCCCCCTGCTGGACATTAATTGCCAGTCACTGTGAGCGCTGGTGAGGAAAGAGGTTATACAAAGTCTGTAAAGAAATACATACTTAAGTATATACTTTTCATATCGGTGCTGCTTATTATTTTCATAGATTTTACAGCCGCTGTTGTCCCATATTACATTAATTTTACAGCCACCTTATGTTTATATGGTGTAGTTTCAGCATTGAGCCGCTAGAGGGAGATAAATGTTTACACCACGCTTTAACAAAAAATAATTAATAAACGGATTTCATGGCTGTATAATGTAGAAAGCTAACGAGACTAACTTTTGATTGTAATAAGAGTCTGTCTATATATATATATATATTGAGAAGTGGGACAAAACAGGGTGCAAAATTGAAAAAATAAAACCTTGTACTCAGACAAAATGAAACTACATTTATGTATCTTATATGTACTAAGCTACTGAGCTATGCTTTGATACAACCTCCCAACTTTTCTATTTTTTAACAAAATGTGCTTTTTTTTAGCTTGGACTGTGTAATATAATCTTATGAAACACGCATGTGTCATTAAAACAACGACCTTGCTTTGATAGGAGATATTAAGTGTTGCTTTTGATAAAACAAGCTCTTTTTCATCATTAAAAAAACAACAACATTTTTATCAATTTTATTGCATATGAATGCTTGAACCCTTATTAATCCCTCATGACATTTCAAATTGAAAATATTTTTATTTTATTTTTATTATCCAGCAGTTACCCTTGCTGGACCTGTTTTGTCCCAGGTCTCAAGAATGACTGATATAAATATATATATAATTTATATAAATAAATAAATAATTGCATACATTTTTAACATGTAAACACATCTGACAACTTTCCAAAAAAACAATGGCAACTTGCACCGGCTCGATATTTCTATGATCCCCTTGTCCTGGGAGCACAGTTCAACCATTCAGGTATTTATTACATCTCTTGCCGTTTCAGGTATTTATTACACCGGAATGCATTTGTCCCCCTGTTTAACTAGCTGCAATATCAAAATATTACTTTGTAGTGAACAAGGTGACTGAAACCAACATAAAAAACTACTGCTAGACTCTTGTGGCACTGTTTGTAAACGCCTGTGTTTGCAGACGGAAGTAGCCTATAGTCTTACCCACTGAAACTACAGCGTCGTTCACTGTCCTCAGGTGAGAGAGGTGAATATATATATAATTTATATAAATAAATAAATAATTGCAAACTTTCCAAAAAAACAATGGCAACTTGCACCGGCTCGATATTTCTATGATCCCCTTGTCCTGGGAGCACAGTTCAACCATTCAGGTATTTATTACACCTCTTGCCGTTTCAGGTATTTATTACACCGGAATGCATTTGTCCCCCTGTTTAACTAGCTGCAATATCAAAATATTACTTTGTAGTTAGGAGAATTTCCGAACAATTCTGAACAAGGTGACTGAAAAAAAACTACTGCTAGACTCTTGTGGCACTGTTTGTAAACGCCTGTGTTTGCAGACGGAAGTAGCCTATAGTCTTACCCACTGAAACTACAGCGTCGTTCACTGTCCTCAGGTGAGAGAGGTGAGAGAGAGCCGCGGGATTCACTCCGTCGAACTCTGAACGGCCCATCAACAACTTTTACAATTGACAAAATAATTACAAAAAAACATGAGTTCTGCCGCGTTTGAACAAGTAAGTGTCTTGTTTTTAAAAAAAAAAAATCTTTGCACTTTGAATGCTATGGCGTATTTCCCCAGCTATGTTGTCAACTTTATTATTAAACCACATGTAGGTTATAGATCCCTCAGGGTAACTTACCGGGTTAAAAATTGACCACACAACTTGAATATCCTATGTGAATTTAAACTCGTATCTTAGAGATAATTTGGGACGTTGCATCCCGGTAGCCCAGTTTTTTAACATGAGTTCTGCCGCGTTTGAACAAGTAAGTGTCTTGTTTTTAAAAAAATAAAAAATCTTTGCACTTTGAATGCTATGGCGCATTTCCCCAGCTATGTTGTCAACTTTATTATTAAACCGGATACATTAAACCACATGTAGGTTATAGATCCCTCAGGGTAACTTACCGGGTTAAAAATTGACCACACAACTTGAATAGCCTATGTGAATTTAAACTCGTATCTTAGAGATAATTTGGGACGTTGCATCCCGGTAGCCCAGTTTTTTTTTTACCGCAGTAAAGATAGTTTGCGGTTTGATATTCATATTTCCTTTGGCTATAAATACGCAGTGCGCTCCACAATTTGAGTTTGACTTAAAACAATGTTTTTTTATTCCAGCAGTCTGCATGTTTATTGATAATAGACGTTAAACATGAAGAACGCCTTTCTTTCACATTCCTTACTAGCGGACTTACCAAGGGGTTTACGGACAAGAGCTTTGCTGTGAAAAAATTCACAGATCAAGCTGGTGAAGATGACTCCGGTTTCATTCCTCTAAGTGTCCAACTGTTGGAGCTATAGGCATTATAACATTAAGAGTCGCT
>NW_015505253.1:425531-447740 GCF_001515645.1 Sinocyclocheilus grahami | reverse complement strand
TTAAGGGATCAAGAAAGGGTTAACTGACAAAAGCTATACTGTGAAACTTTTGCAAATCAGAATATTGAAGCCAAGTACTCAAGGAAAGGTACAACAACCAAAACTTTATTGTCAAACAAAGTGTACAAGTGTATATGCTCATTTATGTACCTAATGAATTGGAAACCATTATTCACTGGAACAGCACCATATGACATTATTATACAAAAAATGGGGGGCAGAGCAAAGAGAAACACTGCCACGCGATAAAATGCGATTGTGAAAGTTTCCACAATTTGAGTTTGACTTAAAACAATGTTTTTTTATTCCAGCAGTCTGCATGTTTATTGATAATAGACGTTAAACATGAAGAACGCCTTTCTTTCACATTCCTTACTAGCGGACTTACCAAGGGGTTTACGGACAAGAGCTTTGCTGTGAAAAAATTCACAGATCAAGCTGGTGAAGATGACTCCGGTTTCATTCCTCTAAGTGTCCAACTGTTGGAGCTATAGGCATTATAAAATTAAGAGTCGCTACGGAAAAAAAAACCCTGATTTCGGCCCGAAGGACAGCGTCACCTGAATTCACAAATCATGGAGAATGATATTCGGTATTATTTAATGTCTATGACAGCGCACTGCGTATTTATAGCCAAAAGAAATCTGAATATTAAACCGCAATCTATCTTTGTTATTTTATTTTTTTCTTCAGTATTTCTTTTTTTTTTTTCACGTTGACACCTGTTCGAGTCTCACTCTATTCCTCTGTTCTTATAGTGGTGGGGCTTTTGATTCATCTTAGTGACTCGTTTGAATACACTCACAAAAGAGAATCGTCTGCTGATCCTCTCCTCGGGTTATAGCTAGGCCATCGTTACGCCTCAAAAGTACAGAAACTTGAATCATGAACTAGTTCAGTTCAAGAGGTGAACGAGAAAGATTTGTTAATTGAAAACATTCACGTAAGAAGATTTCCTAACTACGACGTTCTGGTCAGTGAAAGGTTAGTGTCCAGAAACGCTACCATTGAATAGAGTGAAATGTTAGTTTTATATGATGCGAAGAAGCTAATTTTAGTGTTTGTCTGTGTCAGTTTTAATGAAAGACCGGATTAACCTTCAAACAAGTGCTTCTTGGGTAGCCTAAACCAGGTAGACCCTGTAAACCCTGACATATGAAATAAAAAAAAAAATTTCAGACGGAACAGTTTCTGAAACTTTCACACAGGTTTGCATGTGTGTGTTATGTTTGTGTCATATTTGATGCATCAGTCTTTTATGGTTCATGTAGTACATTAAATTGTGAATATTGACGATGACAAATTTTAACAGAGGCCCAAAAGGGCAAAATATGAAATTTAGTGCAGCTGTCATTTAAATGGCAAACAAGTAAGATGAAATTTTGATAGCTTGTGATGTAAATCACTGAGCTCTTTATAAGAATCAGACTACTTACATGAATGCAAAACTAGCAATGAGCAATGACCATAGCAATGATCATAAGACCTTCACTGCATTAGGGGGAGGTAATGTGTACAGATGGGCTCTGTTTCCTGCTAAACACACCTAGATTTCCAGGTATTTTGCAGTCTCTTTTGTTCCTCTGAGTCAGGCCCGTTTCAACTTGATAGCCAGAATCCTTAAAAACTCCAGGAGCACAACAAATGTATTTTGTCTTGTTTTCAGGCTCCTCCAGACAAGCTTATTTATATAACGGTAGGTTTTATAGGAAAAAGTATCTTATTTAATAATTGCATACCTTAGTTTTTCAAAAATAAGAATACAACACCATGTCATACTTTTGTACTTTGTAGGCAAGAACAAAATTCCTGAGATGCTTTCTTAGAAAATGCTTTTTTAAATGAACTATGTGTGGTATTTTACCATTATCATTGGATTTTGGTGTATTTTGCAAGTGCAGGAGCCCATTTATGAGCCACACCTTGAAGAACAGTATTGTAGTATTTAGAAATGCAGTTGTTTGAGATGCTCTATTGAAAACTTTGAGTCTTGTCTGCTTTCTCTTCAACATCTTAGATTAATACAGCAGATTTTTTTATTTATTAAATTATTATTCTTTTTTCTTCCTTTTGTGACATCTTCAATACCATTCATTTAAGTTGAATGTAATTTGTTTCTTTGCTGTGATGTGGACTGATGCTACTGAGGCAGACAGTATTGTTTGGTACATTCTCAACTATTCACAGCCACTCTTAAATATGGGACTATCTTATTCATGTTGAGAAAAACAGATGAAAAGAATAGAAATGCATTGCAAAATGGATGGCATTTCCTCCAATTTGCTGCACAGGCTGAAATCGGTGGTTTTAGGTGATGTTCAGACATGAATGCACACCTGTTCTAGATATCAGCATAAGCATTAGATGCATAAATAGCTTTAAGCTACAATGTGGTTCACTCCCTGGTTTATTGAGAGTTCCAGGAATTGTAATGTACGAGAATCGTTCTGTTTTTGTTGGGTTTGTGTTGCAAAAATGTTGGATACTTACTGACCCGTTGAAATCAAAGTTGTGACTTGGGAAGTTTTGTGGCTTGTGTTAGCTTTAAAACTGTCTATATGCTGTTACATCCCTGAAGTTCACAAAATTTCATGCAATATGGGTTTATGCAATATAAAGATATTTACTATATATACAAATGTACAGTCTTCAGATTTATTTGGTCAACATTATTTACTGGAAATTTTATTTTCACCATAACCGTTTTGCTCTACACTGATGCATTATTTCATGAAAATGTGAATGAAATGAGACCTACAACAAAGAGGAGAAATTGCAGTGAATACATTTTTTCTGTCTGTTTCTTTAGGCCGGGACACATTTCATGTTCATGAAATGATGCATCAGTGTAGAGCAAAACCTTAAATTTGAAGGTTATGGTGAAAAGAAAATTTCCAGTAAATAATGTTGACCAAGTAAATCTAAAGACTGTAAATTTGTATATATAGTAAATACTTTTAAAATCTTGGCTTACATTAAATTCAATTAAATTCAAGTTTATTTGTATAGCGCTTTTCACGATACAAATCATTGCAAAGCAACTTTACAGCAAATTAAGTTTCTACAATATTTAGTGGTAGCTTATTAGTGGTGACTGTCAGTTAATGTACATATGGCAGAAATGTATGGAAAAATCAATTAAAGACGTAATCAAACAGGCGATGAACACTATTAACAGCAATTATTATATGATGCAATCAAACTTATAGCAAAATGTATTTCTCAAACATTAATTTCTACATATGCCATGCCATGCCATGCATCATTAAACTAGCATCTAACAATGGACAAAAGTGTTTTTTTTCTAACCTATGGTTCTGTAACCATAAAGGCTGCTGTGTAATTTGCCTCCTGACTAAGCATTTAAAGAATTTAGGGGAAGCATTTAAATAATCCTGTGCATTAGGGCTGTGCAATTAATCGCATGCGATTGTCATGCGCATCTCGTCAGTAAAGCCGGTCCCGTGATTAGTAGTAAATCTCCATCACCTGCTTTCAGATTGAGCGGCATTCACTACACAGAGCCATAGTTAACTGACAATTAGGCAATATCACGTTCATAATCGGAGATGAATCGCATTTGATTATCAACACGATATCGCCTAGCTTGTCAGTGAACTATGGCTCTGTGTATTAAATGTCACTTCATCTGAAAGCAGGGGATGGCGATTTACTACCAATCACGGAACCGGCTTTACTGACGAGATGCGCATGACAATCGCATGCAATTAATTGCACAGACATACTGTGAATGCACTTAAAGAATGCAGGATCAAATCGTTAATCGAATCCAATCGAATTTAATTGTGAATCGTTCTAAATTTGCAAAAATCATTCTTGAATCGAATCGAAAACCTATGAATTGTGAATCGAATCAATTCGCTGTACCCAAAGATTCACAGCCCTAGCTGAGTGGCATGTATTTAAAATATTTTTTCTAATTCCTTTATAATTACTATGCATGCTGTCTTTATGGCCTCATATGAATTGAGAGTCTGTCTGGAATATTTATCACAAGGCAGAACTATTTCTGTGAACTGGGTCAGTCCATGTCATATCAGACAAGGCTGCTTCTACACTGTTTCAAATTTTTTTCAAAATAATTTGGTAGAAATATGCTAGTAGTCCTGTTAAATGAACTAGCATAAATCAAGCCATTGTGCTTTAATTAAAAGAACAACCTTACATGCTAGGTTTCAGTGGGTTGCAACAACTCAAAACAGCTCAAGTTGGGTTAGTTTCAACCCAGTGGTTTTAAGAGTATAGCTTTCTTATTTGTTGTTGGTGACATACAAAATCTGCAGATTCTAACATTTTAATATTTTTTCAGCCCTTTAAGTATTCATTATTTTCAGGCCTAAAAACCTCTTATCTGGAAAGCCATGTTTAGGGTACGATATCTCAAAAAGGATGATTGCTTGCCTCATAGGAAAGTCCAAATGGTTCAGAGTTTATCCAGTATATACAGATACTTACATGATGACTGGTATATTAGGATGACACATTTGTAGATGTGGGTGATATCGAGGCCTTTCTGTTCATTTGAAATGCATTTTGTAATTAAAGTATTACTAATAGAGACAACACCGGAATCTTGACATCATTTTGCTGTTTTCTCAAAAAATCCAGTTTAGTTTCTGTTAGTTTCAGTTTATTTTCAACAGTTTCATAAATGATCATCATTTCCTGCTCTTCTTGCTAGCTTGCTTTATTAATTAAAAACCAATGCAACTTAATGAATCATTTACTTCGTGACTGTTGAAAGATTTTCAGTACATGGCCTGAGTTTTGGTCCACAATTAGTTCCTCAGAGTAGTGGAATAATATTTTAAGTCCAACAAATTTACAAAAACCTTTGTTTTTCCTGTCTAGGATGAGTTTCCTTTTGAAACGCTTTTCAGAAGTTGTCAAAAGCTCGACATTTACTAGTAGTTTTCTGCTATTTGTTTCATAATACCTCTCAAAAAGCCCTTAATACAGTACAATTATCTGCTGTATGAAGGACAAACAAATCAACTGAATAATTTGCTCAACCATCCTTTCTCAGGAGCCATCTTTTAATTGCCTAAACATATCTTTAAATATTCTGTTTTGTCTTAGGGGGATTCATTCTTTAAGGTTTAATTGCTCCTGTGTTGTTTGGAGGCTCCTCAGTGTCCTGAACTGTCTTTTCCAGCTGACTGACCAGTCAGTGATTACTGGCCTCTAGTCCAGCTCCATGTCAGAAGCACTAGACAGCTGGACTCCAGCAGAAATGTGGTCTGCTTGGTTTTACAGACTGTACACATCAGAAGAATGCATGAAAAGAGTAAAGCTGCTTTCTTGCATTCTCTCCAATTATTGTCTCCATTCAAGAGCTTGTCTTAGTGTGTTGAATTTTTGCAACACATCAGCTATGTATTGACACGCATACATTTACCAAATATTATTTGTAGGGCTGCACGATTAATCGAATGCGATTGTCATGCGCATTTTGATAGTAATGCCGGTTCTGTAATCAGCAGGAAATCATCATCACGTGCTTTCAGATGGAGCAGCATTTACTACACAGAGCCGTAGTTCACTGACAAGTTACGCAAAAAATCGCAGACGATTTTATTGCGCGATTCTGAAATCGAAAAAATCGTTCGCGATAATGACAGCTGTTTGCATAGCTTCTCAGTGAACTACGGCTCTGTGTAGTAAATGCTGCTCCATCTGAAAGCATGTGAAAATACCACATTTAATAACATTTTTACTCCAAACTCACTTCATAATGTCAGTCGAGTGTTTGAAATAAATCCTTCTGTGAGATGATGTGGCTTCTTACACAGAATAAGGCACACAACATATTTCATAGTATTTAAGCAGTGATAAAGGCATTGCATTATAAATATTCTTTATTTTAATGAAAATTATAATAATAAGAACTCTGATAAACCGTATATTGCCGTAGTCGTGTGTTTATTAGTCACGTTGAATCAATGAAATCAGTTGAATCTTCTGTTTATTCGGCTGCAGCGATAGGCATTTCCTGGGTTTCTTCTGCGAGGCATATTTGGAGTTTCAGAGCAAGAGCACCCTCTGGCCTTTGGATGGAGATTTACTGCTGATCACAGAACCGTGCTTCACTGAAAAATACGCATGACAATCGCAGCTTCTGTCGAATCGCGATCTCGATTCCATTTCGATTTATCGTGCAGCCCTAATTATTTGTTTATTTTTAAGTTATTTTTATTTAATTTTTTAACAGTCAATATTCACAATTTTTTAAAATCTGTGCTCATGTTTTTTACTTGACCTGTCACCATGTAACACTCAGAGTTAATCTTTAAAACACTAACAATTTAATAACACTGTTAAATGTAATCTTTAAAAATCTATGAATATACATTTTTTATATTGTACTTTATAATGTTATGATGCCTAAATTAATTTGTAATTTATTCAGATTAATTTTATACTATTTTGTTTTCTGCCATTTATTAGTTATCAGCCATAACATAAAAAAACAAAAAACTGGCTCATTGTATCTGCCAGTATTTTAATATTGGTGTCGCCCTATACTTTAGTTAAGCTGAAAACATTTTCTTAATCATGCTGATTTTGCTCCAGCATGAATGTGTGGGCTTCACCTGTGTAAATGTCAAATCCTGCTTATGATTAGCAGGTTCTGACCACTATTTCAGCTGTCGCTTTGGCTGCACAATAGTGATCCATTAACATTTTATGTTCTTGGCAGGTAGCTGAGTCTAGAAGTACAAAGACTGAACTTTTAGTTCCTAGAGAAACAGAGGAACAGAAATAAAACCGAACAAATGCAAACAGTGCCGATATGTTGCAGAGCAAGATTAAAGTCAAATAGAACGATGAGTTGAGTCAACAGCCTGTGATGTGTCTGCCATGAGAGAGATAAGTGTAACGTGAAGAATTTTATATCTTATCCATGGCCTTATTTGCAGGTAGCAGTATCTAAAACATTTTTAGATGCTAAAAATATCAGTTTCTTCTGTTTTGGTCCTTCCTTTTTCTTCAAGCCTGTGGAATAGGTTTGGTTACGCATGCGATCGATTATTTTCGATGTGGTAAGCAGAAATAGTTTAACGCACGGGTCACGTCTCTCAGTTGAAGAACACCACTCCTTAAAAAGAGGTGACAGGTTAGCGAATCTGTCCTTACGGCTGTGAACATCCTCTGCTGTGGGAAATCCACACTGCAGGATACTGCTGACTCTAGCCTGACGTGATTGATTGTATTCTATGATTTGGTCACTTTTTTTCATATTCTTTCAAAAGCACATTCTTTATATTTGCTTTGCTTTTTAATGTTAAATACTTCTCTTTTTTTGTGTGGATCAAAGTAAATAACTTTAAATAGAATCATGTGTGACTAAAACATGAATTATTAAACAAAGCATTGTTCCTAAAATGGTAGATTTGGAATGTTGTGTCAGATGTTTTAGGATAAGATGTGATAGCGTTTTAAATAATAGTATTGTTTAGTAATTACTTAGCTGTATTTAAATAGGCTGAATATTAAATCTTTTCCCAGCTGCAAAAGAAAAGTTTGTGCATTAGCAGTTTTCTATCATTTTTGTTGATATTTTTATTTGAACTGTAATTAGTTCACATCTTCCCCATTGATTGCTTCAGTTCTACACTTAATCACTTAATTCTTATTTAGAGCAATTTGTGTCACTGGAACCATTTTTCATATATTTTATATTTCTGTCACCCCATGATATAGACATTTTGATCTAATTTCAGTTGATAGAAGACATCCTGAAATATAATTAGGAGTATTACTTTTACCTCTGTCTCATTCATCTTTCCCTAGGGGAAAACTTAAGTAAAAAGAAGCTCAGCTTTTTAATAACTTTTATTGGAAGACCATGGGAAATATCTATTAGAGACATTATTTCTTGCTAGTTTATAGGTCAAACAGTGTGGGAACAGTGGATCAGTCTTTATCCACTTTATATTTCAGCGTGCAAGTAAGCTATTTTCAGTGAAAGTGCGAGACGTCTGATTCAGCTATAGGTAAATAATGAGAAGAATAACAAAGTGCAGTAAAAGGTAAAACTGTTTGCGCTACAAACCAGTGTTTTTATGATTATGATAATACATTAAAATAATATGAAAACAAATACAGCATAATGGGCTGTTTTGTACAGGTAAAATAACTGGAAGAGAATGGGTAGCCTTTATTTTGCTTTCACATAAAGTAGTTTTCTTTAGTTTGTTCCATTGAAAAGCTCCATCCACCTTAATCTTTAATTACAGCGTTATCGCTCCATTTTCTAAGCAATCCTCAGTTCAGAGAAAGAACACTCACCGACTTTATTTGGATTACACCTGTGGAAGGGCGTCTAATTAGATTTGTCTACCCTGGCTGATAAAAGTGAAAAAGAGACACTACTGTTTTGCTGATGGCCCTTACTGAGAGTGATATGTCTTCAGTACGGTGTTTTGCAGAGGGTTATGGGTAGAATCACGGTATGTAATGCTGTTGTTAGGCTGTGATCAGGATGACGGATCCACGTTCCCCGATGATTCTCTTAATCTTATGCCATGATGGCTATTAAAAAATTCCAATTTAGGCAGCTTGAGTGCCAGGTGGCCTACAGTAAGAATGGCTTTAATTGCGATGAGTTATCGCACTCGCTGTTGTAATCGGGCCAGGATCTTAAAAGGGGGGACGGTGTTTTGCAGAGGGTTATGGGTAGAATCACGGTATGTAATGCTGTTGTTAGGCTGTGATCAGGATGACGGATAACAGAAGCCCACAGCAGCAAGTGACCCACGTTCCCCGATGATTCTCTTAATCTTATGCCATGATGGCTATTAAAAAATTCCAATTTAGGCAGCTTGAGTGCCAGGTGGCCTACAGTAAGAATGGCTTTAATTGCGATGAGTTATCGCACTCGCTGTTGTAATCGGGCCAGGATCTTAAAAGGGGGGTTTGCACGTCTGACAAATTGATTTAATACCAATGTGATTCTAGCTCCCTAATGATCTTCTGATTCCTCTTCTCCCAGGGTGTAGACGCTGATTTCTAACCACTTTTTAATTGCGAACCCTTTCTTTATTGTGTGTGCATGCGCTTTTAGTTCAGAACGTGCACTGTACCATTCCACATTCCCAGTTTAGCTTCAGTATGATACCACTGCGGTGGGGAACTGCTGATTTATGGACAATTAGAGTGTTTTTTTTTGTGTGGAGTCAACAGTGTGAAGAAAAAAGGAAATGAGAGAAGAGGCATATTGGTTTCTTAAATGCCTGACTGTGGATGTCTGTCAGTCCTGTTATTTAGTACCTTTGCTTCCTTTGTGGATTCTGCATAGAATGCAACCCATCCAGATATCTCACAGCAGTACCCTAACCGCATCTTGCAAAATCAAGCAGTAAATTGAACCTTTCTCAAACACAGACCTCTGAAATTGTGATTTTGACTTTTTTTTGTGTGGCTAGTTTGCACACACATTCAAACAACTTCTGCAGTGTAGCTCCTATGCTCTGCAAATAAATAAATACATGGCCAGTGAAATTAGGCATCACAACATTGTAATGTACAGTAATTCAAAATGGATATTCACTTAAAGATTTACTAAAGTAGTTTGCATTTACAACATTAAACAATGTTTGAAATATTAACTTTTGTTGAAAATGTCAAAATAAGAGAAATGAGCATGCACAATTAAATACTGGCCAATATATATCCAGTATCAGAATTATTAATGGATATATTGTAATGGGTAATTGATACTGTGTTGTGATGTCATAGAAGAATAATTTTGGGTTTCTCAAAGAACCTTTCAGTGAACAGCCTATTCCACTCTAAATAACTTTTTGTTCCAGTTTTTGTCCCACATTTTTAACCTTTGGGCTACAAACTATAAAATATTTAGCTTCCATCATAACAAGCAAACAAGCAAAGATTTCCTTCTAGGATTTTCGGGGGGTTCATACAATCACTTTTAGACATTTACTAATTAACTTGCACTTTAAAGATAGGCATGCAAGCAATTTAATACTCTGCTGGATGACTTGGTATGTCAAAATAACTGTCTCTGTGTGTGTGTGTGTAAGGTCACAGAAACAGGCCTAACCAGTTTTGATGCTGCAATATACAGGCCACTGAAACCAGTCTCAGTATGTGTTGATTCAACGTGCAGCGGTGCATGTCAACATTTATATGAGCTTTATTTCACATACAGTATTGTTGAGACTTGTAGTCACACATATGAGAAGCTTAGCTGTATATCTGTTTTTGGTTTATCTATGTCTGTCAGCACTTCCTGTGCAGTTTGGGAAGTGGATATGGTGGATAGGCCACATACTGTATAGCAGAAGTTACACAGCAAGAACACAAAAGAAACATTTTAAAGAATATTAATATTGTGCTTTTCGATACAACAAAAACATTAAATGTCCAAGTAAAGTTGCTATTTCTTAAGTGTTTTGCCTTTATAGTGCCTTTTTTTAGCTTTAAAGCTGATTTAAAGAGAACACTGAATTAATGTGATTTCATTTTTTTAGCTTATTTTATGAATAAATTAAATGAACTGAATTCATGATTCATTCTGAAGGTACTATATTGTAACATTTGCTTGTCAAAGAAACTAAATGTTTACAGTACTTTTGAAGGACAGTCACAGAATACTTGCACTTCTGTTTCAGGGAGGGAACGGGCGTCATGAGCAGGTCACCTTCCTGACGAATGAACAGAAGATGGCACCGGCACGGAAGATGAGCATTGCCGTGGGGGTTGTCATTGCACTGTTGGTAGTGGCTGCAGTGGTTGGATTTCTTGTGTGGCTTTTTGTTGGTACAAAGATTCACCAATCATATCTAACTTGCTCTTAAAGGATGAAAGTTGCACACCTACGCTGCTGTTTAAATTTTGGGGTCTCTTAAGCTCACTAAGGCTGCATTTATCTGATCAAAGTACATTAAAAACAGTAATATTGTGAAATGTTATTACAATTTATAATAACTTTTCTATTTTAATGTATTTTAAAATGTAATTAATTCCTGTGATGGCAAAGCTTAAATTTCAGCAGCCATTACTCCAGTCTTCAGTGTTAAAATAATAAAAAAAAATTAATAAAGGGGGAAACTGTGTGTGTGCGCCATTCTACCGAATTGGTGCAAACTGATGTCCATTGTTGTTTTTAGAAGTATCTTTTTTGATTCTTTTAAAAAAAATGCGTCCGACATTTTTCATGTCACTACCGAAACGAAAAGTCCATTGGCCTAGACTGATTTTAACTACACCCCTAAATTTATGTCCCCCTCTCTCATAGCTACAAGGTGTGAGTAGATAGATCCCATTATTTTGAGGTAAATATGTTCAGAAGTCTGAAAAATCTTTGTAACTTTAAGGAACGTCACTACCAAACACCTTTTTTCTGCAATTAAGCACACATTTTTTGGAAGTTATTTCATAACATTTATAGTTTTTATATGTGTACCACTGTTCAGAACTGTGCTAGCTAACCATGTGCTGATTAGCATCTTTGAGCTAGGTTCAAAAGTATCTAAAATTGTCACTACCGAAACATGTCGTCATTGTTTCGGTAGTGACTAAAGGGAACACATAATCCTCATATTTGGGGGAAATAAACCATTTTAGAACAGTTATGCAATTTTTTTGTATTTTAGTATGTTTTAGTAGTGTTTTAGTATGCAAGTTAAAATTCTGTATGTGATGTGGTCACTAACAGCATTACAGTCACTACCGAAAATGTGCTGTCACTAACGAAACATGGGATGTTTTGTCAAAAATAAAGTATACTAAATTATCAGCTAAGATGTTATGACCGCTTTTAGTTCAATGTGTATTCAAACTAATGAATCCTTCACTTTGAAATCAGTATGATCAACTTTTTGTCTTTTACAAAGAAAAATTGCATTCAAAATACAACAAATGTCATAAATTACACTTGAAATATTGTTAAAATGTAATTGTTATTGATTTACCTCTGGGAAAAAATATAATAAAAAATATGTTCAGAAGTCTGAAAAATCTTTGTAACTTTAAGGAACGTCACGACACACCTTTTTTCTGCAATTAAGCACATATTTTTTGGAAGTTATTTCATAACATTTATAGTTTTTATATGTGTACCACTGTTCAGAACTGTGCTAGCTAACCATGTGCTGATTAGCATCTTTGAGCTAGGTTCAAAAGTATCTAAAATTGTCACTACCGAAACATGTCGTCATTGTTTCGGTAGTGACTAAAGGGAACACATAATCCTCATATTTGGGGGAAATAAACCATTTTAGAACAGTTATGCAATTTTTTTGTATTTTAGTATGTTTTAGTAGTGTTTTAGTATGCAAGTTAAAATTCTGTATGTGATGTGGTCACTAACAGCATTACAGTCACTACCGAAAATGTGCTGTCACTAACGAAACATGGGATGTTTTGTCAAAAATAAAGTATACTAAATTATCAGCTAAGATGTTATGACCGCTTTTAGTTCAATGTGTATTCAAACTAATGAATCTTTCACTTTGAAATCAGTATGATCAACTTTTTGTCTTTTACAAAGAAAAATTGCATTCAAAATACAACAAATGTCATAAATTACACTTGAAATATTGTTAAAATGTAATTGTTATTGATTTACCTCTGGGAAAAAATATAATAAAATGGCAAAAAATATATTTACAGTGTAGATGTAAGCATATTAATAGGTCAATATAACCCTTCTAATTAAATTATTATTACTGTGTTTCGGTAGTGACAAATTTGGGGAGAGGACAAATATTCCAAAACTTTCTGAAAATACAATATGAGAATTAACTGCACATTTACTAGAAATGTGTATCTTGGATATTATACAATTCTCCAAACTGTGTACAGTTCTTACTGTTGTTAATTAATAACATCTTTCCCTCTCTCAGTCAGGAGCAAAGAATTGGAAAATGAGGCCACCTTACATAAACACAGCTCATCCACACTGGTTTACAGTGGACAAATTAAGCTTCTCAAACCCGAGTACAGCCCAGTATATGAGAATCCCGACAGTGCAGAATTCCAACAAGTGGCAAGGGACTTGGAAGTAATTGTGAGTTTTTTTTTTTTGAGAGAAGAGGCATATTGGTTTCTTAAATGCCTGACTGTGGATGTCTGTCAGTCCTGTTATTTAGTACCTTTGCTTCCTTTGTGGATTCTGCATAGAATGCAACCCATCCAGATATCTCACAGCAGTACCCTAACCGCATCTTGCAAAATCAAGCAGTAAATTGAACCTTTCTCAAACACAGACCTCTGAAATTGTGATTTTGACTTTTTTTTGTGTGGCTATTTTGCACGCACATTCAAACAACTTCTGCAGTGTAGCTCCTATGCTCTGCAAATAAATAAATACATGGCCAGTGAAATTAGGCATCACAACATTGTAATGTACAGTAATTCAAAATGGATATTCACTTAAAGATTTACTAAAGTAGTTTGCATTTACAACATTAAACAATGTTTGAAATATTAACTTTTGTTGAAAATGTCAAAATAAGAGAAATGAGCATGCACAATTAAATACTGGCCAATATATATCCAGTATCAGAATTATTAATGGATATATTGTAATGGGTAATTGATACTGTGTTGTGATGTCATAGAAGAATAATTTTGGGTTTCTCAAAGAACCTTTCAGTGAACAGCCTATTCCACTCTAAATAACTTTTTGTTCCAGTTTTTGTCCCACATTTTTAACCTTTGGGCTACAAACTATAAAATATTTAGCTTCCATCATAACAAGCAAACAAGCAAAGATTTCCTTCTAGGATTTTCGGGGGGTTCATACAATCACTTTTAGACATTTACTAATTAACTTGCACTTTAAAGATAGGCATGCAAGCAATTTAATACTCTGCTGGATGACTTGGTATGTCAAAATAACTGTCTCTGTGTGTGTGTGTGTAAGGTCACAGAAACAGGCCTAACCAGTTTTGATGCTGCAATATACAGGCCACTGAAACCAGTCTCAGTATGTGTTGATTCAACGTGCAGCGGTGCATGTCAACATTTATATGAGCTTTATTTCACATACAGTATTGTTGAGACTTGTAGTCACACATATGAGAAGCTTAGCTGTATATCTGTTTTTGGTTTATCTATGTCTGTCAGCACTTCCTGTGCAGTTTGGGAAGTGGATATGGTGGATAGGCCACATACTGTATAGCAGAAGTTACACAGCAAGAACACAAAAGAAACATTTTAAAGAATATTAATATTGTGCTTTTCGATACAACAAAAACATTAAATGTCCAAGTAAAGTTGCTATTTCTTAAGTGTTTTGCCTTTATAGTGCCTTTTTTTAGCTTTAAAGCTGATTTAAAGAGAACACTGAATTAATGTGATTTCATTTTTTTAGCTTATTTTATGAATAAATTAAATGAACTGAATTCATGATTCATTCTGAAGGTACTATATTGTAACATTTGCTTGTCAAAGAAACTAAATGTTTACAGTACTTTTGAAGGACAGTCACAGAATACTTGCACTTCTGTTTCAGGGAGGGAACGGGCGTCATGAGCAGGTCACCTTCCTGACGAATGAACAGAAGATGGCACCGGCACGGAAGACGAGCATTGCCGTGGGGGTTGTCATTGCACTGTTGGTAGTGGCTGCAGTGGTTGGATTTCTTGTGTGGCTTTTTGTTGGTACAAAGATTCACCAATCATATCTAACTTGCTCTTAAAGGATGAAAGTTGCACACCTACGCTGCTGTTTAAATTTTGGGGTCTCTTAAGCTCACTAAGGCTGCATTTATCTGATCAAAGTACATTAAAAACAGTAATATTGTGAAATGTTATTACAATTTATAATAACTTTTCTATTTTAATGTATTTTAAAATGTAATTAATTCCTGTGATGGCAAAGCTTAAATTTCAGCAGCCATTACTCCAGTCTTCAGTGTTAAAATAATAAAAAAAATTTAATAAAGGGGGAAACTGTGTGTGTGCGCCATTCTACCGAATTGGTGCAAACTGATGTCCATTGTTGTTTTTAGAAGTATCTTTTTTGATTCTTTTTAAAAAAATGCGTCCGACATTTTTCATGTCACTACCGAAACGAAAAGTCCATTGGCCTAGACTGATTTTAACTACACCCCTAAATTTATGTCCCCCTCTCTCATAGCTACAAGGTGTGAGTAGATAGATCCCATTATTTTGAGGTAAATATGTTCAGAAGTCTGAAAAATCTTTGTAACTTTAAGGAACGTCACGACACACCTTTTTTCTGCAATTAAGCACATATTTTTTGGAAGTTATTTCATAACATTTATAGTTTTTATATGTGTACCACTGTTCAGAACTGTGCTAGCTAACCATGTGCTGATTAGCATCTTTGAGCTAGGTTCAAAAGTATCTAAAATTGTCACTACCGAAACATGTCGTCATTGTTTCGGTAGTGACTAAAGGGAACACATAATCCTCATATTTGGGGGAAATAAACCATTTTAGAACAGTTATGCAATTTTTTTGTATTTTAGTATGTTTTAGTAGTGTTTTAGTATGCAAGTTAAAATTCTGTATGTGATGTGGTCACTAACAGCATTACAGTCACTACCGAAAATGTGCTGTCACTAACGAAACATGGGATGTTTTGTCAAAAATAAAGTATACTAAATTATCAGCTAAGATGTTATGACCGCTTTTAGTTCAATGTGTATTCAAACTAATGAATCCTTCACTTTGAAATCAGTATGATCAACTTTTTGTCTTTTACAAAGAAAAATTGCATTCAAAATACAACAAATGTCATAAATTACACTTGAAATATTGTTAAAATGTAATTGTTATTGATTTACCTCTGAGAAAAAATATAATAAAATGGCAAAAAATATATTTACAGTGTAGATGTAAGCATATTAATAGGTCAATATAACCCTTCTAATTAAATTATTATTACTGTGTTTCGGTAGTGACAAATTTGGGGAGAGGACAAATATTCCAAAACTTTCTGAAAATACAATATGAGAATTAACTGCACATTTACTAGAAATGTGTATCTTGGATATTATACAATTCTCCAAACTGTGTACAGTTCTTACTGTTGTTAATTAATAACATCTTTCCCTCTCTCAGTCAGGAGCAAAGAATTGGAAAATGAGGCCACCTTACATAAACACAGCTCATCCACACTGGTTTACAGTGGACAAATTAAGCTTCTCAAACCCGAGTACAGCCCAGTATATGAGAATCCCGACAGTGCAGAATTCCAACAAGTGGCAAGGGACTTGGAAGTAATTGTGAGTTTTTTTTTTTTTGTTCTCAGACTTTTCTTTACTGTTGGTTCAAGTGATTCAGTTTTATCTGTATTTAAAAAAAAAAATCAATACATGAACTTCAATGACTACTAAAGTCTTTCAAGGTGTCTATACACTGCAAAGATTTCATGAAGTGTCATCCGAAGTGGCATAGATGGCACAAATGGCATGTACACATATTGTTGGCATGCAATATATCACAAGCTTAATTTTTGATTGTGTAGGTGACACCTGTATAATAGATAAAGATGGTAGTGTGCGTCTAGCTGACAGACTCGTCAAAGCTGTATATTTCTTCCCAATCATGCTCAAAAGCACAAGATGGGACTCCTTAGCAATGCCTGCCTCAAACAAACAACTTCCCATCACCCCATTGACTCGTTAGGTGACATTACAGATTATGTGAATGTCACAACACACGTGTCATATTGTATGGTAAAATCAGAATAAAAGAAAACAATCTGTTTTGGCACTATCGGTGTTCATCTTAATATTTTTTTATTTAATATTACTTAAAGGGGTAGTTCACCCAAAAATGAAAATGATGTCATTAATTACTCATCCTCATGTTGTTCCAAACCCGTAAGACCTTTGTTCATCTTCGGAGCACAAATTAAGAAAACCAAAAGCTTTCTGACCCTGCATATACAGCCATGCAACTGACACGTTCAAGGCCCAGAAAGATAACATACGGTTGAACCATTGATGTCATATGGACCATTTTAACCATGTCTTTACTACCTTTCTGTACCTTGAACTTGGTAGTTGCATTGCTGTCTATGCAGGGTCAGAAAGCTCTCGGATTTCATCGAAAACATCTTAGTTTGTGTTCCAAAAATGAACTATCTTACGGGTTTGGAACATAATTAATGACAGTCAGAGTTTTCATTTATAAAATAAAATAATATAAATAAAATAAAACATTTATTTTTGATTTTCATAATTGTATCATTGAAATAAGCATTTTCTGCTTCAATATTGTGAAAAGGGCAATACAACTAAATGTGAATTTATGCCTATAATTGACAATAATTGTAAAATAATCTGCTTCTTTTTTTAGATGAACGATACATTCACCAGAGATCCTCTCCTTTCCAAATACTATACCAAGTCTGTCATCACTGCCTTCAGGTAAAGCTGAACTACAGCTCCCTGATTCAGACAAAGTAAAATTTATAGCATGGTCTCTAAATCTAATAGTTTTTAAATTAAACAATAGATCATTCTTTATGTCTTGATTTTAATACTTAGTGGTTCCGCTGATAGAGATAAATTACAAGTCTAATAGAATCTGGGTTTAAAAAATCACCCTAATAGAATGCAAATTATTAATTTCCAGTTCAACTATTACTACTGCTCATGCTCAGGGTTGGGGACCATAAAAACAGTGAAAATCCATTACACCGAATCAGAGTATCATGCATAATGGGCTCTTTTTTGATTTGGGTCAGAAACCATCTAGACCGAGCATAGCATCATTCTTAAAATCACACAAAACACCATAGTTGTACTTTCATTCAGTAATATGTCTTCTTTGCACCATCATACATCTGCAGTGAAGGAACCTTAGCGTATCATTGGTCTCAATTTGACATTCCTGAGACGGACCAAGAGATCGTCCCAGAGCTGACAGAGGAGCGTGTGGTCGAGGCTCTGCGGAGGAGCATCCGGCAGGAGGGCAAACGAGTCAGGAACATCGCAGTCACTGCCAGCGACATCACTGCTTCATGTAAGATAATTGCTAATTAAAAAGACACAGCCGCAGTGCAGTAATAACGGAAGATTATATTGAAAACGGTTGTGAAAAACAACATTATGGCTGTTTTTGTAACAAAATGCAATGACTAACATGTATGTAAATTACAAAAACAATGATTAAAAATGTATGAAATGGCTCCTTTAGGAGCACTGATGCTTTTTAATAACATTGTAGATAACGGCAGGGACTTGCCCCCATTGTGCAACTCACTGCAACAAAGTAATTCTTTGTTTTTGCAAAAAACTGTAACACTCTGTCCTTCTCCGGTCCCCATCTGCATTATATACACGAGAGCAGTGGGCCTGAGTGACGCCTCAGTGCCCTGCTTAAAATGATATCTCTGTACGGAGACTCATGTTGCTGTAGTGAGGTGAGAGACTGGTATTTGTGAACGTCGGAGTCAAGGTTGAGGGGTGGAGGAGGAGGAACAGAATGTCTGACAGGCCTTTGGAAAATGGAAGGAAAGAGGATTGAAAAAAGTACAGCATGCATCATTTTCTCTCTCTCTGCAGCCACAGACCCTCGGATGGCCAGGGACCCCAGATCCAGTGAGTAAAGTGTGTCCCATTTCAGTCACCGCTGCACTGTAATTTTCCACCTGGGTTGCCATGCTCTCTCCTGTCACTCACCGAAAATGCCTGCCCGCCTCCATCTCACACTCGCTCTATCTCTCGCTTGCTTTCCCTTCCACTTACCTTGCTGTGCACAACAGCACGGGGATCTCAAAAACCTGTTTTTCAACCACAGAGAGCATTGCTACAGCTCTTCAACAGCACCTTTGGATAAATGTCTAAATTATCTGCATTAAACTGCAAGTGCAAGGAGGTTTCATATGGCTTTAGAGTCAACGTGAAAGCAAAATAGACTGTTTTTACGTCAATTAAATGTATGGCTTGTAATCTTTCATAAAAAATGTAATAACTCGATTTGTAGACTTTGCTTGTTTGAGAGCAGGGATTCCAAAAAAATGTTTATCAGCCAAACACATTGACCTAAAATATTAAATAAGTACCCTCTGAGAGTTAATATTTCAATAATTGAACAACACATTGGCATATTTACGGTTGTCTGGGTTGCTGGTCACATGACAAGCAGGTAAACAAAAAAAGTTGAACAAATACAATTTATTTATTTTGAAAATGTATTTTGTTTATTATTATTTTATGATTTAATTTGCTATTCATCAACTCACAAACCCCTGCAAGCTTAATATTTAATGTAATATTATTTTAGCATTAATATTTAAGGTTATGTCAATAATAGTATATTTAAAAATAATGAAATTCATTTCAGTTTAACTTCAAAATCCATTTAATGGTCTCTCCAGTGGCGAAGAGAGAAAAACAAACAAACAGAAGTACATTTACATATAATAATTTTTACATAAAAAAACGTTTCAATTTGTCTAGAGCTGCTGTAGTGAGATTTGAAGTTAATGATGGGCTGGGGGCACTTGGAAGTGACCACAATAATGAACAGCAAATCAACGATTTCAAAACATTTATTTTTTTATTCTGTGGTCATGGTGAAGTTTTGGGTGTTATTTTGGGACATACACGGTGATTGATAAAATATGCCTCCATTTAGTTTGCAGCACCCACTTTCTACAATCTAATCCGTTCCTGATTAACAAAATCAAGTCTTGCTCTCTATTATTTTTCTTGTTCGATAAACCATTTCGCTCTAATACGTCAAGTTACCTTTATTTATATAGTGCTTTATACAATACAGGTTGTGTCAAAGCACCTTTACAATGTTTAACAGGAAAATAGTGTGTTGATAATGCAGGAGGACAATAATAAACAATCAATTCTTCAGTTAAAGTCAGTTCATTGTTAATTCAGTGATGTCATCACTGTCGTCCAGCTCAGTTCTCTACAAATAGTGTCTGTGCAGTCAAGCTGACAATATTAACAGAAATTAAGTGTCCCAACTAAGCAAGCCAAAGGCGACAGTGGAAAAGAGCCAAAACTCCATCGGTGAGACGGTGACCGAAATGGGGGGCCAGTTCTCCTCTGGCCAGACGAAACCAGCATGGTGTAGTTTAATTCCAGGCTGTAGCAAAGTCAGATTGTGCAGAGGACTCGTCTGGTTCTCATGGTCTTGGTCTAGGTGATGAGGTCTTTGCTGGGGATTTGTCTCTGGGGCTCATCTAGTTGACGCTGACATTCAGGGCTGCAGAGGTCTCTAGGTGCTGATCCACCATCTGATACGTCACAATAGGGAAGAAAATCCAGTCACAGTTTTGGTTCATGCTTTTCCTGTTTCTGTTATCAGAGAAATGCTTTTACAGTTTCATAGCTGACACCACCAGCAAAGAATTTACATCCCCGGAACACCCTAGGAGATACCCAGCTAACTCCCGATGCCAGTGGCAGATCCGCGCTCCTAAAGGTTACGCCATCAGTGTCAAGTTCAGGACCTTCCACATAGAGGATGACTGTGCCAATGATTATGTAGCCATCTATGACTCGCTCAGTCCTGACAGCACGTATGCTATCACAAAGTGAGTACATGCCACTTTCAAACCTCATATTTCATTTGTGCCATTTAGGTTTTACCGTAACCTATAACAATGCTGTTTAAATTAATATAAAGTTAAAAGGCCGAAATGCTTTATCATCACTTGAATACCATAAAAACCTTTCCCCACTTTGAGCAAAATAAAGCAGTGTTTCCTTTTAGGGACTTCAAATTAACATGTGCTGTAATCTCTGTGTACAACCAATCTTTTTTTAATCTCTTATGCTCACCAAGTCTGCATTTATTTAATCAAAAATACAATGAAAAACAGTAATAATAAAGGTAATTTAAAATAACCATTTTCTATTTTAATTTATTTTAAAATGTAATTTATTCTTGTGATGTAAAGCTGAATTTTCAGCATCATTAGTCCAGTCGTCAGTGTCACATGATCCTGATTTGATGCTCAAGAAAAAAAATGCTTCTTATCAAAGTTGGAAATGGTTATGCTGCTTAATATTTTGTAAAATATGTGATACATTTTTGGATTCTTTAATGAATAGAGAGTTCAAGATAACAGCATTTATTTGAAAAATATATATTTTTTAACAATATAAAAGTCTTTAATGTAGGGTGGCCATATGTGCCATTTATAAGGGACATGTCCTGGCCAGGATTTTTATATTGCCTAAAACATCTAAAGTAGCTTGACCAATAACATGCAGGTGTTGTACATAACCTACAGAGTACGATCAAAGTGATGTAAATACGCGCACGTGTTTGTTCATTCGTTCGACTTGAAGCGTTGCTGAGCACCGATCATTGCATGACACAAAAGTACTGCAAGAGCGATTCGAAAGCCATCTGCTCTGCTCTCTATAGCTCTTGTGAATGTCATACAACAATGGATCTGCACAGTGCAAACAGCTAAACCCTGGATATTTTAGGCAATATAGAAATCCTGGCAAGGACGAGTCCTGTAAAAATGGCCCGTGTATGGTCACCGTATTTTAATGTCACTTTTGATCCATTTAAGGCATCCTTGCTCAATAAAAATATTCACATACTGTACAGATTATAGGTAATATCCTCAATGCATCTCTACCTTCTAAACTTCAAGGATGAAGCCCTCTCATCGGCGCTGATTACAGACATTTCAATTCAATTTTATTTTCACAGTTGGCCTAAGGCTTCTTGCTGAAGATTGGCTTGTTAAAGGGGTCATGGGATGCCCATTTTCCACAAGTTGATATGATTCTTTAGGGTCTTAATGAAAAGTCTGTAACATAGTTTGGTTAAAATTTCTCAATGGTAGTGTAAAAATCACCTTTTTTACCCTGTCAAAAACAGCTCTTTTCAGAGCGTGCCGTTTTGTAGCATTTTCCTTTAAATGTTAATGAGCTCTGCTGACCCCGCCCCTCTCTTCCAAGCCGCTCTCTGAGGGACTGTTTACTTTAACCACATTCATCGTGAAACTTGTTAATTAGCACATTATTAGGAAAGGCGATTTGCAAAGATTCATTAAAAAAACCTTATACTTGCTTCTTCTGGAGGTGAAGCTGGATCACGAATGATTTGCACGAACATAGACGCATTTAGGTAGATCGGGAGTGCATTCCCTTCATAAACAAACGTAATCCACTAAGTCTTCAGCAGCTCAGATGTCGGGAATAAATGACGACTGCTATGTTCATTATTACATCCAACAACAGAACACCTCAAT
>NW_015505253.1:424498-425513 GCF_001515645.1 Sinocyclocheilus grahami | reverse complement strand
TTTTCCTTTAAATGTTAATGAGCTCTGCTGCCCCCGCCCCTCTCTTCCAAGCCGCTCTCTGAGGGACTGTTTACTTTAACCACATTCATCGTGAAACTTGTTAATTAGCACATTATTAGGAAAGGCGATTTGCAAAGATTCATTAAAAAAACCTTATACTTGCTTCTTCTGGAGGTGAAGCTGGATCACGAATGATTTGCACGAACATAGACGCATTTAGGTAGATCGGGAGTGCATTCCCTTCATAAACAAACGTAATCCACTAAGTCTTCAGCGGCTCAGATGTCAGGAGTAAATGACGACTGCTATGTTCATTATTACATCCAACAACAGAACGTCTCAATCGCTTAGGAGTCTGCTCTGGCGGTGAAACAATGGCAGACTGATGACAGCTCACTCAGGGCGGGTCTAAGGTAAGACGCCAGTCCAGACTGTGCTGAAACGCTACTGTCAATCAAACTATCGTGAGAGGGGCCTGTTTTTGTGACGTCACACAGACAGGCATCTGAGATCGGCTCGATTTGAGAAGGGTAAAGATTTTAGTAGATAAAAAAAAACACTGGGTGGATTTTTATCATTATAGAGTGGTTGTGTACACACACTGCCAACACACATTTCAGTTCAAACATCTTGTAAAAGTGCATGTAGCATCCTATGACCCCTTTAAGACCCCGCTCTAGCACCTCTCAGATACATGCCAAGTTTTAGTCACCTTATCACTGGGTGATGACAGACTTTAGTAAAGGAGCACTTGTGTTATTTATTTATTTTTTTTGATTTATTTATTCTATGTAACAAATCACATGAAGTGTATAGGTTGCAAACTGTATCTTGCAGCCAGTGGGCTCTGAATATAATTCTCACAACACTCAGCCTCTGCCCCGTTTCCAAGGTGACACAGAGTTTCTGTGCATCACAGCCATACAGTTTTTAATAATGTTGTTACGCCCCAGGTCTCGGTGTCTTTCTCTCTCTCTCTCTCTCTCTCTCTCTCTCTCTCTCTCTCTCTCTCTCT
>NW_015505253.1:377205-423853 GCF_001515645.1 Sinocyclocheilus grahami | reverse complement strand
GTAAAGATTTTAGTAGATAAAAAAAAACACTGGGTGGATTTTTATCATTATAGAGTGGTTGTGTACACACACTGCCAACACACATTTCAGTTCAAACATCTTGTAAAAGTGCATGTAGCATCCTATGACCCCTTTAAGACCCCGCTCTAGCACCTCTCAGATACATGCCAAGTTTTAGTCACCTTATCACTGGGTGATGACAGACTTTAGTAAAGGAGCACTTGTGTTATTTATTTTTTTTTTTTGATTTATTTATTCTATGTAACAAATCACATGAAGTGTATAGGTTGCAAACTGTATCTTGCAGCCAGTGGGCTCTGAATATAATTCTCACAACACTCAGCCTCTGCCCCGTTTCCAAGGTGACACAGAGTTTCTGTGCATCACAGCCATACAGTTTTTAATAATGTTGTTACGCCCCAGGTCTCGGTGTCTTTCTCTCTCTCTCTCTCTCTCTCTCTCTCTCTCTCTCTCTCTCTCTCTCTCTCTCTCTCTCTTGCTTTCCATACAGTTTTTAATAATGTTGTTACGCCCCAGGTCTCGGTGTCTTTCTCTCTCTCTCTCTCTCTCTCTCTCTGTCTCTCTCTCTCTCTCTCTCTCTCTCTATCTCGTGAGGCTTCTTAACTCGATATACCCATTTGACTTTGCTTGTCATGTAGTTTCACACTGCCAGTCAAAGTTTGGACATCCTTGACTGAATTTCTGATCTTAAAAAGCCCCAAAAAATCCATATATTTTATGCTGGAGGTCATCTAGGGGCTTATATAGTCCTAAACGGTGACAAAATGCACTTTAGAAACAAACATACCAATAATACACGCTACACAGATTGTCATCCAATCAATTTCCCATCAAGCAATTTCATTGATATATACTTTAGTATATAAAATAAAGCACTGTTCTATACAGTTGCCACAGTTCTAACACTCTTGTATCTTTATGTCACAGACAGTGTGGACTTCGACCTCCTACAAATCCTCTTGAGGTAGTTTCTTCTGGTAACATCATGCTCATCAACCTAATCGCAGATAAGGTCCGGAGACCTGGATTCAGAGCGGTTTACACTGTCATTCCCGCTATTGCTGGTAATGTCAGTGATTGTTTTGTACAAATGCTTTAGTATTTTATAAAGTCATCATCCAAGTCAAAAGTCTTTGTAGCTATGAAACTTGAAAAACAAATGTTGAATTGGTCTAGAAAGTATTCCATTTCAGTTTCATAATATCTGTTTTCTATTAATTTCCCCCCCTCCATATTCATTTCTAGCTGGGAGCTGTGGAGCATCTCTGACTACGCCCACTGGAAACTTCACCTCTCCTCATTTTCCTAGTTTCTATCCTCCTTTGATCGACTGCAACTGGAACATCAATGTAAGCATCACATGACCGTTTCACTTTTCTTTGTTTACCAACAGAGAGAACTCGTGTTTTGAAATTAAAGGAATATTTCAGTATCTCTTCAGCTGTTTAACTATCCATTCTTCATATTTTGAAATATGGTCTTTCTTTTATTATTTTCTTTCTACAGTGAAATGCAAAAGCAGATGTTAGGCAAAATATAATTTTTAAATTAATAAATTTTTTTAGTAAGGTTGCCTAAAATTGAACAAAAGTGAGAGTAAAGACATTATATATATATATATATATAATTTCTAGCTGGGAGCTGTGGAGCATCTCTGACTACGCCCACTGGAAACTTCACCTCTCCTCATTTTCCTAGTTTCTATCCTCCTTTGATCGACTGCAACTGGAACATCAATGTAAGCATCACATGACTGTTTCACTTTTCTTTGTTTACCAACAGAGAGAACTCGTGTTTTGAAATTAAAGGAATATTTCAGTATCTCTTCAGCTGTTTAACTATCCATTCTTCATATTTTGAAATATGGTCTTTCTTTTATTATTTTCTTTCTACAGTGAAATGCAAAAGCAGATGTTAGGCAAAATATAATTTTTAAATTAATAAATTTTTTTAGTAAGGTTGCCTAAAATTGAACAAAAGTGAGAGTAAAGACATTATATATATATATATATATATATATATATATATATATATATATATATATATATATATATATATATTAAATTTTTTTAGTAAGGTTGTATAAAATTGAAAAAAAGTGAGAGTAAAGACATTATATATATATATATATATATATATATATATATATATATATAAATCATATTAACACAGTTCTTTTGAATTTTCTGTTAATCAAAGTATCCTGAAAAAAATATATCACAGTTTCCACAAAAATATTAAGCAGAACAACTGTTTTCAACATTAATAATAATTAGAAATGTTTCTCGTGCACCAAATCAGCATCTTTGAATGATTTCTGAAGGGATCATGTGACTCTGAAGACTGGAGTAATGATGCTGAAAATTCAGCTTTGCGTCACAGGAATAAATTACATTTTACAATATAATAAATACAAAACAGTTCCTTTAAATTGACATAATATTTCACAGTGTTACAGTTTTTGCTGTATTTTTATCAAATAAATGAAGCTTTGCTGAGCGTAAGAGACTTATTTCAAAAACATTAACAAATCTTGCTTACCCCAAAGTTTGGAACAGTAGTGTATGTATTTTAAGTAAATATGTGGCTAATAATAATTCAAATTTTGGCTGCGCGTCTTCAGAAGGCTTGAAATATAGTGCATAAGTGTAGAGTACTTTTATGTAGAGCAGCTCATGCATTCTGCCTACATCTCATTTTGCGTTTCACAAAAGTAATATGGAACAATATGATGGTGAGTAAATTAAAATATTTTCGTATTTGAATAAACTACTTCTCTTGAGTAGCAAAGTGTTTCGATTCTGTCATTAGGCTGAAAATAACCCTGAACACCATTGTGTGGATTCTGTAGGTTCCTGCTGGCAGAAAGATAAAGATAGAGTTCAATATGTTCCGTGTGAAAGAGCCGGGGGTGGACACTAGCAGCTGTCACAAAGACTTCATAGAGGTGCTGGGTAAAAAGTAAGTTCTGTCATCTGACCTGCCATGCCAGCCAGAAAGATATTCCCCATCGTTTCTTGTCAGCTTCCTTGATAGTCTATGAAATAAAATGGCAAAAGGCCCAATAAATAAATTTGATGTTAATTTATCTGAAAACCATCTGCAGTAGTCTGTTGCCAATTCATTTTTAGTTTTCTTAGTCTTTGTTGTATTAACAGTTCATTCCTTCCTCCATTTTTAAAGGTATTGTGGAGAGAGACATAGACTTGTTGTCTCTAGCGCCACCAATACCTTGGAAGTGAAGTTCCATTCAGATGAATCCTACACTGATAAGGGTTTCAGGATCACTTACACCACCTTTGACCCTGTAAACCGTACGTAAGCCCGGTGTTTCAATATGACTAGCTAAATGCAGTGATGAAATTTTGATCCAAGACCATTTAAAACCAACAGATCACATTATTCTATCATTAGAACTCTCTTTAACTTCTCCTTTGTGTTGAGTTCTGGCTGTCTTCCTGTTTTCACTCTCATGAATTTCATCTCCAGCTTGCCCTGGTCAGTTTGCGTGCACCTCAGGCTACTGCATCAAAAAAGAGCTACACTGTGATGGGTGGAACGACTGCGAAGACATGAGTGATGAGAAAAGCTGCCGTAAGTCTCATCCCTGTCAGGATTTTGCCAAATTTCATTTAAACCTTTAAATTGAATTAGCCCTGTCCAACGGAATACTGATGTAGAATGACAGGAAGATGAATTCAGAATTCTAATTCAAAGACTGAATTCAAACACTATTCAGGGGTATATAAAATTCAGTCCAAATGAATAAAAACTACATCAATAATTATGTTAATATGTTGTTTTCTTAAACGGATTGGACAGATTCCTCCAAAAATGGCAGTTTTACTCATTGTTTTTAGATGCACGGGACATTATTTAAAACATTAACACTAAAATGTTATAATTTTACATAATAGTATTGTATTTATGTATGTATTATATTAAATATTATAGATTAAATGTATTATTTGTCTTTTTTGGTTTATAAAATGAATGGCATTGAACAGAATTTACACCATAGGTGGTATTTCAAACATCAGTTCTTTAGATCATCTAATGCTTCTGGAAATAGCTCATATGTTGTATGAAAGCATGGTTATGTTTAATTCAAAATCAAGTGTAAGTTCTACTTCTTTAACATCAGATTTGCGTTATTATTTTGCATTCTCTTTGCTGCCTAACAAGTAACCAGTAAACTTAAACTGAAATAACTTTTTGATGAGTTTTTACATTGTACTAATAATTGACAAAGTCAGGTGATGTTTTAGTTCAATTTTATGTTGACACATTCAGTTGAATGTGTTTTGTGTTTCAGACTGTGATGACGAACAGTTCACTTGCAGTAATGGCCTGTGTAGGCCTCAGTACTTTGTGTGTGACAGAGTAAATGACTGTGGTGACAATAGTGATGAGGAACATTGTGGTGAGTTTCTCCTATTATGTTTTAATGGTCGTATTTATTTATATGAGCATCTGCCTTTCAGGAAGTTCATTCAAATGAAACAAAATACATTTAAGGATACACTAAGTACTGACAGACAAAGCAGTGGCAGGTGTTTTATCTCCATAAAGTGGGACTGCAATGAGGTCCCATGACTAGCTGTTTCCTGGGATTCATATAAACACTGACATAAGATGAACTTATTTTGAACTATGACATTTTCCTGGAAAACTTCAACATATTTAAGATTTGCTTCATTGTGGCATTCTTTAAAAAGCTACTTTGATTTTTGCCATTGAAGGACACTTGACAAGGTTTTTGTTGTTCCTCTTAGATTGTGGCAGAGCTGAGGAAAGGTGCGGAGATGGCGCCTGCATCCCACAAGAATTTATATGCGATATGAAAAATGACTGTGCTGACGGCAGTGATGAGGTCTCATGTGTAGCATGTGAGTGGATACTTTGACTTGGTGACCACAATCTGCTTTTTCATTGAGCTTAACACCAGTGGCCTGTAGCACGAAGCAAGATGAACAAACTCAGAGTAGGTTTAGAGTTGACAAAGCCAAACAAATCAGCGGGCTCACAAAGCTCGATATAAACGTTCTCTGTCAACTCAAGAGTTTGAACCAGAGTTTGGAGCGTGTGCACCTGAAAGTGTGACGTGTGCGGCAAACAGCCAATCACAGGGAACGTGTGGAGAGCATCAGCAAAGCGTCATTTGGATTCACTTCTCACGAGAGTCAACGCAGTTCACTTTTCTGTTGAAGATTAAGAGATGTCGTTATTCAAAATAAGTTGAAATGCATTTAGAAGGCAGGAATAAACACTTCTGCTGCAGCCAAAGTTTGAGAAGGCAGCAGAAAGGAATCATGCGAAGGAATCAACTGAATTTAATTATTTATATATAGTTTCACACAGAGCTCAAAAGAAAAACATATAAGTTTAGTCATTTTATATATAAACGTTCTGTCAACTCAAGAGTTTGAACCAGAGTTTGGAGCGTGTGCACCTGAAAGTGTGACGTGTGCGGCAAACAGCCAATCACAGGGAACGTGTGGAGAGCATCAGCAAAGCGTCATTTGGATTCACTTCTCACGAGAGTCAACGCAGTTCACTTTTCTGTTGAAGATTAAGAGATGTCGTTATTCAAAATAAGTTGAAATGCATTTAGAAGGCAGGAATAAACACTTCTGCTGCAGCCAAAGTTTGAGAAGGCAGCAGAAAGGAATCATGCGAAGGAATCAACTGAATTTAATTATTTATATATAGTTTCACACAGAGCTCAAAAGAAAAACATATAAGTTTAGTCATTTTAAAAGTTGGATATATTAAAGCTTATCTGTATGTATTTATATTTAATTAAATGCAAGGCTTAAAATTAATTGCCACTTCATATGATAATTATATGAATATATTATATGAATTATAAACAATTATAATACAAATATAATAAATAAGTAGCCGCAAATTTGTAGCCGCTGGTAAGTTACCATGGTGACAAAACCCGCTCAAATCCAACCCACTTTCTTGAGCCCGAAAACTCAGAGTTTGCTCAAACTAAACATGAACTTACCTGGGTATAAACTGAAACCGGCTTTGTGCTACAGGCCACAGGTTAATCTAGTTTGTTTTGTAAGCTTATTTGCATTGAATATACCTATTCACAAGCAACAAACTAAAAATAAAAAATTTAATATATTTTTTTATTTTTATTTTTTATAAATAAAACAATAAATATATATATATATATATATATATATATTTAAAAAAAAATTATCAAATAAATCTGTCCAATGTAAGGAAATGGGACAAAGTGGAAAAAATGCAACAGGTTTGATACAAAATTGAATTAGTCAATATAGGCCATATATAATTACTCAATATAATTATAACTTATATATGTAATGTATGTGTAACATTTTGATGGCAAAATTGGATTAACTTTTTTTTTTATATATATGAGAATGTGCTACCTTATAATGAAAATATTGTTAAAATAGAATGGTCCTAAAAATAGACTTTATTTTCTTTGCACAAAACATAATGGCACTTTTTTTCTTTGAGGTAAACATTAGACATTTTCATAGTGAGATTAACATATGCAGGTCCTGAGTTATTCACAAATCATAAAATATTAAACATGCTTTCTATTGTTGGGCTGGATGTTCATTGGCATTTTTATTTTTGCTACTATCCTACGTGTTTGTAGTTTAGGGTCTCTAATGTCCAAAAATTAAAGTTAGGTAAAAATATAAAGTTTGCTGTCACAGTAAATGGCTAGTCATTAAAAAGGTCAATTAAAATATTTAGAGGTGTTGGATGTTTGTGGATGTTTTAAATGTACTTTTAAACAGACGGGTGTATTTGAATTTTGATTAATTTTTTTAAACATTTTCTGCTGGCTTGAAGTGTTTCTCCACTTCTGCGGATGTTAAACTGACATGCATTAATATCTTCCACTGGATATTGAGTACCATTAATTAATATGATAATTAACCTGCTTTTAATATGCAAAATAGACACTTGTGAGCAATAGCTTCAACACTAGAGCTTTTTGCTTTATTCTACTGTGTACAAACTTCTTTACTGCCCACTCTTTCCATCTCAAAGTTGTTCATTGTTTTTGTATCCTTCAGCAGAGATAAGTGACCTATCACACAATCAATAGGCCTGATCAATACGCTGGCTCTTATATCGCCATGAACGAGGCGTAGGTCTTTGGTGATGAAAAGAAGCTGCACTTGATGTTTTTTCCCTCATTTACCTCAAGTTTGACTTTTTCTATACTCTCTTCCTCTCTTAGCGGCCGGTGTCTGCAATGATTTCTCCTTCAAGTGTAAAAACAAGCAGTGTGTAAACAAAGTGAATGCAGAGTGTGATCGCGAAGAGGACTGCTCAGATGGTTCGGATGAGCAGGGATGTAGTAAGTCACATTTTTTAATATATTTTTGCTTTTATTGCACAATATTAATAATTTTTTGATTAAATCACAGCTGTGCTGTTATTCATTATAACAGCACTGTTGCTCCTGTGATGTTGCCTATATATATAATTTAACTGTATGGCTCAGTTGGGTATTTCAGTTTTACAATGATCTCGAATGTGGTTTCTCTCATTATATTCGATTTGCTGTTTGGAGTCTTTTATTTTCCACTCAAATGTTACATAATGTGAAGCTGCACTGATGCCACTGATGATTTGTTTGTTATGAATGTACTTTGAATGTAGTTGAAAAACAAAAGATGTTGCCAGTTGATTATAAACTATCTATCTATCTATCTATCTATCTATCTATCTATCTATCTATCTATCTATCTATCTATCTATCTATCTATCTATCTATCTATCTATCTATCTATCTATCTATCTATCTATCTATCTATCTTGATGCCACTGATGATTTGTTTGTTATGAATGTACTTTGAATGTAGTTGAAAAACAAAAGATGTTGTTGATTTCTATCTATCTATCTATCTATCTATCTATCTATATAATCCACTGGTGGTGGTGGTTTCCAGCAAAATAACTATATTATAATTAGGGATGCACAGTTAATCTGTACAATGAGTTTTCTGCGGTTTTTCTTTTTATTAATCAGTATTAGCAAATATTGAATATTTAAATATGTTAAGTGATAGATCATCACCTACTGATTTAAAAGCACACCAATTATGACAAAGATGTATCCCTTTATCCTTTTTTTTAATTTATTCATTCATTTTAAATGTCTGCTTTTTTTTAAACTAATTTAAAGAGACAGCAATCGACTACCATAGAGATAAAGTACACCTTTTATTCATATTTCTTTGAGCTGCACAGTAAAATTTCTTTCAGACAAACTATTTTGTGAAACCAAATTAATTGCTAAAATCCAATTGTTATAATAGTATTTAATTTGACAGTAATATAGATTTATAATATGTAATATATGCGAATACAAATATGAGTACGAACTTTAGGTCATAGCGCCCACCTCTAGTGTTTTTATTGCATAATCATTTGAAGATAATGAGCTTGCCAGTGTGTTTTCACAAGCTTTTGGTGTTTCGATAAATTTAAAAACAATTGTAATTTCCAGAAGTTGCTGCATCATCAACAACGTGGTAATTAGTGTTAAAAATTCACATCAGAGCCCTAAGCCATTATGCTTTTTTTATGAAACCTTACATGACATTATTCTTCTTTTATAGGCCTCAGGGTTGCTAGTTTCTTTTTCCTTCCTCATTGTGTTTTTTATCAGCCAGCACGGTTCGTTCCTCTATATATCTGCCTTGTTATGATTCTGCTCGAGTCCCGCTAAAGGCCGACGGTCCTGTGAGTCAGAGCAGATGTTACGAGAAACTCGCCATCTTGCAGTGCAACCAGTTTTGCAGTTAGCCCTCTGATCTTCTCCCTGCTGGTCTTGTTCAAGACCCCCATAAACTCTCATCTCAGCATGCCAATGCTAGCTAGCCCTTCCGTTGTCTTCCTTGAAGTCTTTGTGTTTGAACCGTTTCTGCTATTTGGTTTCAGACTGTGGAGTCCGGCCATACAAGCACAACCGTATTGTGGGTGGGCAGAACTCAGATGTGGGTGAATGGCCATGGCAGGTCAGTCTACATTTCCAGACCAGCGGACACGTTTGCGGTGCCTCAGTCATCTCCAACAAATGGCTGCTGTCCGCTGCCCACTGCTTCATCCAGCCTGATTCAGCGTGAGTCAGTTTATTGCATCTCTGTATTTTTCTCTGCTTAATTTAGCTGTAGTTGATGATAATTTATCACAGACATAAATTAGACATTAACTAAATATCTTTCTCCATTTGCTTTGTGCTCAAACATCATCCAACATCAAAGCCTGAGCTTGTATTTATTTTCATTGGCCAGCAGGTGGCGCACGAGACATGCAATACAATCATACTTTACCTTGATAAATTATTCCAACATGTTTCTGAGACTGAAACACTAAAGCTGAATTGAAAAATAATTCACTCTCCTGAGCTATGGTTTCAGCATGAAATCAAAATCGACCCCATTTACTTTCTTAATAAACATTTCTGGTCTTATTGTGAATGATACATCGGTGCACAAATGTTTGTTTTTAATCTTTCATCAAAATGTAATAACCTGTTCCACCTCTGAAATGACTTTGCAGTTCGGCTGAAATCACCAAGCCCTCTTATTTTTCAGTCCCTCTTCATATAGATGTATAAACACAGCTTTTCACAATCCGGCCCATACGTTTTTTTTTTCTTCATTTTTTCATTTAAAGAGTTCTTGTCAGCTTTCAAAACAACTAACCTCTAAACTTGAAATTATACATTGTTTCAGTAAATACAATTATCATATTATTGATGTAACCTTTTCAAAGCTTTTTGGTGTTTCAGTGAATTTTGAATAATAGACGTTACTGCATCATTGGCAATGTGGTAATTAGTGTAAAAGTTCACATTTCCTCAGATGTCCTGTCAAATTACAGATTTTAAATGTATTTGAATGCCATTTCATATTGACCTTTCAAAACAACTAACCTCTAAAACAACATTGTGTAGATTGTGTCCAACATCCTCAAATTAGATGTTTATATAAGCAAATACATTTATCAGATTATTTGTGTAACGTTTTAGCTGTAACACCCACCTCTAGATAATATAGATTATATAATCATTGGAAGATAATAAGCTTCCCAGTGCGTTTTCACAAGCTTTTGGTGTTTCAGTGAATTTAAAACCAACTATAAAGTGTGGAAATGTACTCTTCCTCAGATTTTCTGATTTATAATGTTGTTGAACACCATTTTATGTCGATCTTTTTTAAACGACTATCCTCCAAAACAACATTGTGTCTATCGCCGACAGCTACAAAAAGATATCCAACTGGCTGACGTACAGTGGTCTGCGGGACCAGAACATCAAGGACTCTGTTCAGAAGCGCACTTTGAAGAACATCATCACCCACCCAAACTACGACTCAATGACTTACGATTATGACATCTCACTGCTGGAACTGAGCGATCCATTGAACTTCACCAACACCGTGCATCCCATCTGCCTTCCAGCGCCGACTCACGTCTTCTCGGCCGGTAGTTCCTGCTTTGTTACGGGCTGGGGCACGCTCCGAGAGGGAGGTGAGACAGCTTGTGTGCCTGAGGGCTGCCCTTTGCGTTTGGAGTTCCTTTTTCCATGAGATACCTTTGGAATTTTACCTCACAAGTTTGACATTTATCAATCCAATGTCTCAATGTGACTTTTAACACAAGTTTTGTTCTAAGATTTTGTGGAAGCACATAACTTAATTATAGTCAATGTTTCAAACACCCAAAATAAGAAAAGATGCTCTTTGTTGTTAGATTCGTTCTCATAGGACTAATGTTTTATGTATGTGTTGTAGGAAGTGTTGCACAAATCTTGCAGAAAGCAGAAGTAAAGGTGATTAATGATACAGTATGCAACATGGTGACTGAAGGTCAAGTGACCTCTAGAATGATGTGTAGCGGCTACCTCACTGGAGGTGTGGATGCTTGTCAGGTAAAACGTTCCTGCCTTTTTTTATTTTTTATGAAAACACACTGAATCTGATACTTTCATTTTGTTCTGGGCCACTTGCATTATATGCAGAAATAAATAAGATATGTTTTTTTTGACAAAGTGAGTTGGACTGTCAGGTCAAACAATTCTTCCTATATTTTATCTTGAAGTAAAATATTGTGAATAATTATGTTAATAATCAAAGAAAAAATAATAGTTATTCTCTCTTGCCACATACTGAACACAGCACATTGACCAAATTGTGCATATACTGTACATATATATCAATAGTGTAGCAGTGTATTTTAATTTTTACATATTTTGCAGTGCTCACATCACACCAAATAGGTTTCTGTTTGTTGGTCAGCATGGCCCAACTTGAACTTGATTCGAAATCGGCATAGGGAAATCTTTCGCTGAACAGTACATGTTGTGCTGTTATGCCACTATTTTTTAAATTGCCATTTATAGACGCAAAAAATCACAACACCCCCACTCCAGTTGCGAGTTAAAAATCTGTACATCTACAACACATGCAAAATTACACGTTTATTGAATGTTAATGAATTCAAGGTGGTTTAATAGGCATTTAGATGCATTGTCAAGCCCCGAGTCTTGTTTCGTCCTGTTCTATTCATTCAGAAACACCTACAGTACACATATGACATGAGTATAATGCCGTCAAAGTGTTCAGCTAATGTTGTTGTCTTCCTGCAGTGTGTGTACAGCCTCGTAGTGGAGAAGATTAATTATTCTACCTTGTTCCCTGATATTTAAATGAGCTGATTTCCATAATTTCTACTTCTATCTCACTTGTTATTCATCTTGCTTTCCTCTTCTGAACGCTCTGTGCGTCTCTCTTATTCTGGGTGTAATCTTCTTAGTGTGCCTTTCTCTCGCACAGGTTCCGGTCCTGGTCTTGTGACTCCTTTCTATCTTCCTCTCCTGCTATAGGAGCTCATAGATTTTGTGCACATTCTCTCTCTCCCTTTGTACTTTGCGTTGTTTTGTCTTCCTCTCTCTCTCTCTCTCTCCTCTCACCTCCCAATTCAAATATGCTTTATTGCCACGTCTGTTTACATTGCAATATTGACAAAGTAATTAAGAGCCGAATTGTATTACACACAAAACAAATCATTCAGGAATAATAGTAATGGAATGAAATGACACAGTAAATAAGCAGCTTAAATTAGAGGTACAAAATAATAAATGATAAGTGATTACAATAATAATTAAATCGTTTGCAATTGCTTTACAAGCCCTCCTTTTTTTCCTTTCTGTTTTTCAGTTTCTCATATACATAATCATCATTTCATCTCCTTTTTCAATTTCAAGCACTTTATTGGCATGATTATTTTATATACAATATTGCAAAGCATCAATACACACAATTTAAAAAAAACTGGAAAAATAAATACAAAATAAAATAATCACAATATACTGTACATTAAAAATGAAGTAAACATTCAGTGGTGCATTAAAGTACATTCTCTAGAATATATCGACAGGCAACTCTTGAATACGGTCATCAAATATGTTTAGTTACATGAGTGTCCTCCATGCATTTCGTCGAGTTTTGGAAAATGTGGAATGACATTTAAAAGTTTCTTTCTTTTGGCTTCCACAGGGAGACTCCGGCGGTCCTCTTGTATGTCGTTCCGATGTTGGCAAATGGTTCCAGGCTGGAATAGTGAGCTGGGGAGAAGGCTGCGCTCGGCGGAACAAGCCTGGCATCTACACACGTGTCACCAAACTGCGGGACTGGATCCGTGAAATCACAAACATATAGTGAAGCCTGGACCTGCAGTCATACGACAACCAAAGCAGAAGAACACAAGTGTTGAGGGATGTGAGCCACACTCATAAAAACAAAAGTGAATACAGCTTTGGTCGACATCCTTTGTGAGAAAAAATTCATTCAAATTGAACTTGCATACGTTTCAGACCACCTGGTCGTTTTCATAATAGCGTTTTCATTCAGTATGACTATTTGGTTGTTATGGCTTATGAATGATGTTTTTCATAGCGGTATCAATCTAAAGTTGAGTTCAACTTTAGTCAACCAAATAAAAAGGTTCATAAAATACATGCAGATACCACTATAATGAGAATATATATCTCTGTGATGTACTGTTACACTCATTTACCAACTCTTTGTCACGCAGTTGAAGTTCCATTTGTTCGTATCTGAACAGTAACTTCATAAATGGCACTTAGAGATCAAACTGTCCTTTAATGAGCCTGCCAGCACTTATGACCTGGTGGAAGTCATGTTGTTATCTTTATGAATTATGTTCTGTTTAAAAAGTATTTTTCTTATGCTCAAAATGTGCCTTTGTTCAAAAGACTGGACCCTGCCTCTTCTCAGAAACTCTTGTTTCCGGCTTTGGAGGTAGCGTCAATCCCTACATTTTTTTTCCCTTTAAGCGAAGGTCAAAAGCTTCTTTGCAATCTAGAAATTTCTGTAAGCATCCCACTCAGGCTGACCTTCTTTCCTCACATCTGTGTGATCTCGGAACCTCAGTGCCAAAGCTCTGAAATGGAGGATTAGGTAAAAATAGGATATTTCCATCATCCATTTGCCAATACAACCAAGGCCAACATAGGTCACTGACTTCTGCTGCATGTTAAAGTTCCAGCCAATCAATGTCAAAGCTGTTGGCTGAAACAACCTAGCAGGATGGTCTCTCCTTCAAAGAGGCCCGACCGTATCGAGGAATCTATACCGCCAGTTCCTCATAGACTTTGCAAGTTTCTTTCCCATGGAAAGTCCATTTGCTTAGTAAGATTTTCAGGCTTTGTAGTGTAGTGACTTATTTTCCCAGGATGTACAAGAGACGTTCGTTGTATTTTGAGAGATGTCAGGCAATAAATGCTATATTTATGTACTACAGAAGTTTCATATAGCATCGTGATGTACAATTTGACCTGTTGAGGGCTTGTTAGACTTTCATTTTTAAATTGTTTTTAAACCGCATTGATTATGTGTGGCTTTATGTGTCTGGGTGACTAAATGCGCTTTGTATTGTTAATGTAACTGAACTTGTTGGTCTTTTCTGTGTCGTTATATTTTATATTTTAACACTATGCAAATGTTTTAATGTATGCAAATTTTCCTAGAGTTTATAATATTTTCTTGACAATAAAATACATGCTGGTTTTAAATAACTTTTTTTCCAGAATAGAGTGTTTTGGGTCATTTCCAAGTAATTTCATTTCCCCCTCAAAATGCAAAATGTAGTAAAGAAAACTCAAAACCGTTGTTTCATCAATATTAAATCAGATAGCCTCGGCATTTAACCAACGTCAACATTTCCTTCTACAATTATTTGCCCATAAATCAGTGCTCTCCTGAAACAAGAAAGCATCATAAATCTACTCTTTTCAGTTGATACGAGAAAATCCACAGCGTGTCTTTGTTACAGACGTGAATGTACTTCGTTTTGGCCTTGCACCAATTTAAAAGCTAGGTTTAATTAAGCATTGCACTGCACTGCAACAGTTGTTTTAAATGGTTGACAGAGTATTGAATTTAGGCTAATTACATGCCAGATTTGACCTTGTATGAGCTTTAGATTGGTGTTTAACCTTTTATATCATCTCCAATCGATGTGATAACTCTTGCACTTTAGCATATTGCACATTAATACGGTATCTAGGCATCCAAAGGTCACCATACTAGGCTACCTAATGGAGAAATGTAATCAAATGATCGAAAGAAAGCATTGTGGTCAACGAAATACATGATTGAAATCAGGCTAGACATAGTTCAACCAATTTTTCTATACTTTTCCGTTACACTTTTTGTTTATTGCCTGACCATAGTTCACAGATCGTCTTATTGGTGAGATTCATCTTGTGTTATGTTCAAATTTATGTAAATGACGCAAAAACAGCATGCTGGGAGAGGCCGTGCGCGTTTGGTGAGGAATCTTTTTTAGCGAAGGTGTAGGGGCACAAAGTAACGCTTGTTTGACTTTCTCAGTTTGTGTAAATCCACATGGGGTTCAGAATCAGTCAAATAAATGTGAATTGATATCTTTAAAAGATTTTTTAATTTTGGCACACTTTTTATCTATATAATGTTAATATGATAACTAATAAATACTGTACATTTTGTTGTGCTAGCATGTGTGGAAATATTCAAACCATGTGTGTTACAACTAACCCTGCGTTACTTTGTGCCCTGCGTTCCCCTATTGTTGTTTTTGTGCTTAATTTCATTGTTTTAATCCTGTAACCTGGAAATATAGAAATTTTATTATTAATCCGTTAATAATCTGTCGATTTATCAGCTCCGTTAGACAGCACGTTTGGCCAGGCATCTAAACTGAGAATTTACCTCAGAAAAACATTGATTTTGTGTGTCAGGAGATTAGATATATAAGTAACAGTGAACTAATCCTTACTAGGTTTCATAACATGTTTATTGTATATAGGCACTGGTTATTTCAGTCAGTATTGGCTAACCTAACTTAAATGGCAATTCTGGCAAACCCAGTGGTTCTTCTTTCCGCTATTAACGTTATATTATCACAGTAATTTAAAACATTAACTTAACTTAAAAATTGCCATTTTGTTCACAGCATGCTTTTAGAAACTCACTGGATGGACTTTGTGCCATATGATGCCACTGACAGTTTATGGATAACAGAGTTTGCATTTTATATTATCAGGTTTGCACATTATGCATATTCATTCTTGTTTGGTTACTTTGGGCATTGTTCGTTGTATGCAAGGGATGATGACAGCTGATGGAAACATGACCCTAAATTTACCAGAGTAGCCAGCAGTTCATTTGTTTAATGCTGAGTACGTGTTTATGTCTTCAAAACTCCCTGCGGTGAAGCTCGGCGTGACATGATGAAATCTGAGAGACTGGGTGACATGACAAGATAATGTTGTCACACAACACCCGCTCCGTCAGGGCAATATTTGGTTGCGTTGGGGAGACGGCCTGTGCCTGCTATGTTTGATACGCAGACAGCGGGAGGCTTGGGAATCTCATCCGTCTTTATTAAAAACCCTGCTGTCGCCGCGGGAATAAGAGAATCAACATAGGCATCACTGCTAATTTATGTATTCATCAACTCGGCAGCCCCGGTATTGTTTGTCCTCATTCCCTCATGACATTTGACGAGACCCAGCCATGTGTGCCAAACTCACTTCAGTCAGAGCAGATATTATTTGAAATGGTTTTATTTAAATATAAATATGTGTACAAAGTTACAAGCAACAATAGCTCATTTTTAGCAAATAAACTTATTTGAACGTTAAAAAAAGAAACGGAAGGAAAAGGTCAATTAGTTGTGTAACGTAACACTTTTCACCTCTCCAAAACTGATAGGTAACATGGGGGTAAAAAACCGTTGTGAACCAAATGAAGTCAACTCAAAGATATAGATAAATGCATTTTATAATATAAAGGTACTTTACAATAGAGCAGCTTACACGCTGTACATTAAGGCTTATATAAAATATAAAAATAAAGACAAGCAATGTTTTGTTTCACCTATCTTACATTTTTTTTATCTTTCCAAATGGAGCCAACCATTCAGGCTCAAAGGAAAATGGCAGTATGGTAACCTCCAAATGCAGGTATCCAAGATCGAATAGACGTAGGATGCAAGTAAGCGGTTTCTCACACAAGGAACAAACAGATGAGAAGAAATGCTGATTACGTTCACGTACACACATCATCTGCATGCAACAGACAGGAGTGAATTTCCCAACAATTTGTACAGTCATTGAAGTGGCTCTAAGTGGAAATGGACAGTACTGCATTTCACTTGCTATTTCTTTTTTCAGTTTTTTCTTCTATGTAAACATGTTGGTGCTACCTGACGGTGTCAGCCATGTCAGCATGACATAACAGTCACCTTGGCACACTTTGTATTTGTAACATACAGTGGTCATGTAAGGAACAATACAAGATTATTACTGCACGCCACAAGGCCGTGCTGTAATTTAGGTTTGCCGTACATGGCTTGACTTAAGAAACCGTGGTCCCGAAATGGGCTCTACTCTGAACTCTGCAGCAAATCCTTGAGAGTATAGCTTAAAAAGACCACACCTCTAAATTTGATTATTTGGGGATTGGCCAATCTTGGTTCCATCAAACAGACAGAAATATATTTTTTTTTTACCAAAGCATTCCAGATTCCAGTTTCCTGCACTGGTCCATTGAGGCTTTACATAAATACTCTCTTGCTAGCCCAACAGCAGTGCAGACTGCAGATAGAGCTTCTGAAGAAATATCTTAGGGTGAGCGCATGCGCTCTTCTTTCTTCTGCTCCCCTGCTTTGTGGATTGAACTTTGAGCCACTTTGTGTAGGCAAGACCTGTTGTCACTGATACACACATGTGCTTACAATTCCATCAGCATGCCAACAAACACTTATTTTTTTTATCTTTTCGATTTTTTATAAATTCATGTCATTTTGATTGTTTCAGCGTAGTGTCATGAGCTTGTCCTCGTTTACAAAGATTAGTTAATGAGGACACTGCCCTTCTCCACAGTACTGCTTTCCTTCTCCAAGATCGAGAAGGGTCAATGCTGGAGCCTTTTTGAATGGAAATACAGTGCCATAGAAATGAATTGATGGACGATGTTTATTTCCCTTAAAGTTCAACATTTGGACGAAGAAAATCAGTAGCTTGATGGTGACTTCCAAGCTTGGCACGTTGTAGTTCTTTCGAAAGAAGTTTTCCATCGATCCAATATTCACTTCAAGATAGCAATAAAGCTTTTCCGCCTCTTGAATCTCAGTTTAAAGTTTGCTTAATCCCTCCTGAACCCATTCAGAAGAAAGTCCTTGTGATGTTGATCATGCCAGACCCTTAGCAGGTCTTCGAGGGAGCCATCACACATGAGTCTGCATGCGTTGCTGCGAGGGCCGCCCATAGTCAGACTGCTGCGACGACACCTGCGAGGATGCGTATGAGAAACGGGAGGAGTTGGACACCTTGCTGGCCTGGTCTGAATGCTCGTACCCGTCAGCCTTCTCGCAGGATGCGGGTTTGACGTAGCTTGTGAAGGCGCGGCTATAGGTGGCGGGCAGGTAGGCGGAGCCCGCATAGAGTGGATCCTGAGGATAGATGGTAGGAGTTTGCTGTTGTTGCTGTGGTTGTTGAGACTGCTGTTGCTCATAGGTGGTGCGTGTGGCAGGGGTTGTGGCGTAACGCTGGGAGAAGTCATAAATCCGAGGCTGAGTGGAGTGTTGGCCATATAAGGGGCTCGGCGAGGGAAGCTGAGAGGGAGTGTAGACTGGGCGAGCATTAGGGACATATTCGGAGAACCCAGTTCTTGTAATGTGGCGGTCCTCGTGAGCCCGCACATTGTAGTAGCCATTAGTGGGATCCTAGGAAGAATGAAAAAAAACATTATCAGATAAATAACTGAATTTTGTATAGCATGAAATACATGCAAATTATTTTAGTAAGGTGCTAGTTTGAAGTTAGACATTGACCAAGAATTGTAGGTTTTCTTGAACATGATCCAAGCTTGTGGGTGTAATACAAATATGATCTCAGCAAGTTAGTGTTATTAAGTACAATGATTTCCTCAAACCTTTGAAAACAACCTTTTGCTTTTATCAGATTAACCATCCGAGTCATGCTTTGTGAAATGTAATACCTTGATATCTGATCTCTCATCATCCTCCTCTTCCAGCAGATCGCTGTGCTCTGTGCGAGACGTTCCTGGAGACTCACTGCTGTTGGGAGCCTGAGAAGAGTACAGAGATTTGGGTTACAGACTGCTCAGTGTCTATGGTATGTTAAATGTCATGCAGTCATCATTAATATTGTCCCTAGTTCCTGATCTTCCTGTGAACAAATGATACATGTTTTTTTAAGCATCTTTCAGCAAAATATAATAAATGACTTTACTTTTTAGCAGTAAAGTACAGCCTAATATTTTTGTTTCCTATTCCATTTCCCCTCCGAAATCAGGTTGTAATGCTGTTGACGTTTACATGTTTTTCCTGCAGCATATCAGGAAAGAATTTTTATGAAAGAAAAATGGTATAAAAGCTATTTCTATCTATTAGGCTATTCTAAGTATTTATTTTTAGTTTTGAGGGTGACTTACCATAGGCTCCTTCACGTCCTCCTCATCATCGTTTCCTCTGGCTGCGTTGTGGTCGCTGTGCACGATTTGTACGCGGATGTCGCTCTTAGACAGGCGTGTGCCCTTTTTGCCTGGGTGAGGAAATAGCGCAGTGTATAGAGATTAATGAGGTGAACGGTGGGAAGATTTCCAGAGAGGTGAAAAGGTCAACACTGCTCCAGGCAAAGAGGTGGCCCCATAATTAACCTCTGTCTAGTTAGTTCGTTTGATTTCTACTGTATCATGTTTTTTGAGGAGAGAATAAGAACTCTCAGATAACATCTGACCTTTGACCTCACCTTTAGCAGTGTGGCGGCAGCAGATGGAAACCAGGGTAATGACACAAACAATGAAGACACAGCCTCCGCCCACCGATGCTCCAATGATGATTAGCAAGGGGAGGGCCTCTGCAAGGGAAACAGGGAACGTGACTGAGCTGAATTCTGAAAATCTATTATTACATCTACCTCTTCAGTTGCAGGGTATGCAGATGATACAAATTCAGGCATGTCTTTCATTTTATTACAAGTGGATTTTAAATGTTTCTATTATAACATCCACTATGCTTAGTTAGTACTTCAGTACTACAGTCGTGACTTGGGGCAGTCGTGGCCTAATGGATAGAGAGTTGGACTTGTAACCCGAAGGTCACGGGTTCGAGTCTCAGGTCCAGCAGGTATTGTAGGTGGGGGGAGTGAATATCCAGTGCTCTCTCCACCCTCAATACCACGACTGAGGTGAGACCCTTGAACAAGGCACCGAATCCCCGGCTGCCCACTGTGTGTTCACGGTGTGTGTGTGCGTGTTTCACTACTCACTGTTGTGTGTGTGCGCACTTGGATGGGTTATTAAACGCAGAGCATAAATTCCAAGTATGAGACGTCACATTCTTTCCTTACACTTTATGTCCTGCCATCTGTCCATAATCATATTTGGAGGTGATTCTTTAAATATATATATATATATATATATATATATATACACACATATATATATGTTGTTAATGTAAGTTTACAAATAAGTTTGGGGCTAAATTATGACCCAGACATGTTCTTGACATTTTCTTTGTGATGATTTAATTTTCATATTATCAAAAGGTATGTCGGATCTCCAGCTGATTGAAGAAAAGCTCTCTGCTTTTTCAAACGTGTTCTACAAAGAAGCTCTTTTTCCGAGCCACGTCCAAACTCAAGTGCAACATATAGGAATTTATCTAGTGTGATCCACAGTGGCATCATAGAACCAGGCTATTGTCTCTAATCTCTGGTGGAAGAGGAGTAACCAGGTCTGACATGCAGCGAGGCAGCCGACAGTAATCTAATTAGAGATTCCAGGAGATAGCACTGTCTGCCTCTCCAGAGACTTGGTTCTGCTGCCTTGATGCAAATTGCTGGCGAAGACCTTATTTTTGGTGTCTCCCAGTACAAAGGCTCAAGCCGTCTACCATGCTCTTAGTCTTATTTAAGCAAATTTAAACTGGTGCACTGTGCATACAAAATTAAACGGTCAGTGAAGTGTCACATACCCATGCCGTACATTCGGTCTTGATTTAATTCATCCAGGCTCAAAATCTATATCTTTGTTATGGAACGAATGTATTCATTAAGTGGACCATCTCCTGATTAAATGATATTGATTTGGTGGTGTATAATTAAGATAAGCACAGGGTTGCAGGGTGTTTTGAGATGTGATTCCTGCATAGAGCTGACTCAAACTGGATTACAGCTCGTCATGACTAATCTTAGATAAAAGGCACCAACTCTAAGGTGGACAAACCCTACAACTTACTGTCAGTGTTTTAAAATCAACCATCCTTTAATTATTAAAGCGATGGTGCCAAAAGAGTTTGGCCCATCCACAAATCTAAACCTCCTGCCACTTTTCTCACTTTACTTTCAGTTGCTTGCTTCTCACGCCTCCCAGAACATTTCATTCTGGGAGGCGTCTGTGTTTTATGACGCTGCCGGGCCCATTCTCCCCCCAACACACGCCCCCCAAACACTCACTAATCTACACTACCAGTCAAAAGCATGGACACACTTGACTGAATTTGTTTCTCACAGTCTTAAGAAGCTTTTGATCTAAGTTTAAGCTTAAATGCATTAGATTGTTTTTTAGACAAATATATAGGAATTTCTTAACAAATATACTATATTTATTATATATTTTTTTTAATTGACAAATGGGGGAGGGGGACAAGTACGAAGCATACATGTAAACTCAATACCGATTCCAATTAAATACTGTTTTAAAGCAGGGCTATCTACTTCAAAGGACCCAAAATGTAAAACGGTTTTATATTTAACATGTTTGATCATTACCCAATATCCATATTTCATTTGTAATTTCATAAATGAATGTCTACCACCATTCTAAAAGCTGGAACGTAATAAGGAATTAGGCGTGTCCAAACTTTTGAGTGGTACCATATTGAATTCAAATAAAAGGATGTTTTACACAGGATAATCTGGCATGAGGACCCCATACCTTGCTCTTCAAGAGTGACCAGTGCCGTGCCTGTACCAAAGCGGTTCCAAGCAGTGCAGTTGTATCGAAGCTGGAAATCCTGGGCCATAGTCTCTGAGAGGATTAGCGAGGAGAGGACCCCTTGGTCACTGTGTACTGTCTGCACGGAAAACCGACCAGAAGAGCCAGATGACAAGATCGTGTCTCCAAATGTCCACACCTGAGGAGAAAGAGATAGCAAGGTGTAAGGTACAGCAAGTGTTGTTATTCTCACATTTTATTTAAGCATGAAATGACAATTGCAATTTTGGCGATTTGATTATGAAAAGGTAAGAGGGAACTGCAAAGACAAACAAATGTATTTCTTATGCACCATTGAATCATTCACAATATGACCATGAACATGTGTTAAGCAAGTAAATAGGGTCGATTTTGATTCCAAGTTGAATTGAAATTTCAGTCTATTGTCAAGCCTCACCCCATAATTAGACTTTAGTGTCATAAACTCAGTGTCAGAGATTGGAATTTTTCTTGTGCTCTTTTACACTGTCATGTCGAGCTGGTTTACCAACAGTATTGTGTCTCAGCTTGTGAAAAAGAGCTATGTGAAAAACCCAGCGGGGAAGACAAGCAGCTCCTGTCTAGCAGCAGGTCAGCCTGAGACCTCAAAGCTACTCAGGGAGAGAGAACAAGCCATTGTTTCTTTACTTCACCTTTCTGGCAAAGAGGTGAAACAGCATGTCTGGAAGTCCTCCCTTGACTGGCCTCAGGTGAAGAAATAACAGCCAATAACACCCCGAATCCCCACCTGTCACTGTTTCCAGGATCAGGAGTTTTTTTCTGTCTCTGATTCCTTCTTTGCATCAACTGCTTTCAGTTACCCTTGCTTAACTTCCATCTGTCTCGGTGCATCTCTATGCTTTACCCTTCTTCTCGATTTCTCTCCAACTTAGACCCTAATTATCCACTGAAAAGCCTTCCCACGTACGATTGGGTCACGGGAGGTCAGTGGTGCTACGCACTAATTGCTCACTGTTGGAAAGGAGCCTAGGGGGCCGGAGGTCTTCTCTGCAGAACCTGGCATTAATGCAATTCGCCTCTGCACGCTTGAGGGTAGAAAAGGTGAGATACAGGATGAGCCCTCTCATCGAGCGCTCTCTATTAGGGGAATGGGGCTGTGTAGCTGTGCTTGTGTGGGTGTCAGATATGGAAAGAGAGCGTCAGGAGCAAGGAAAGAGGAGACTCGCATGAGATCTTGTTGGAGGGAGAGGGGAAGGGAGCTTGGGCGTGTGATGTGCACACACCGAAAGCACCTGCTCAAGGGAAAGGCTCACAAACAAGCTTGTCAGGAATAAGGCTACACTAAGCATCAGATACCTAGCACACACACACATACAGAAAGAGGAGAATGTATACTTACAATCTTGTCAGGAGGAGGGCTGCTGCCCACTAGACACTCCAGCTTGCCCTTGGAATGCTTGACGGCCTGCTGCGTGGCCTCAGCCGTGATGATGGGAGGGCCTGAAGTGTTGGTGTGAAAGAGAGAAATCGTACTGACTAAGGGTGCTAATGAAAGCAAAGGAAGACACAGAGCTGATGTTCCTTGTGTATTCAAGACCAAGTGCATGAGTCATGCACATAAATAAGAAGCTCATCAATTAGGGAAGCAATTCACTGATTAATAGAAAAAAATTACAGCATTTGTTCCGAACCCTAGTAAGCTAACCAAAAGCAGTGAACTCGTATGGTTTTGAAACATAATATATCATGAACAAAATTGGGAAAGAAAGAGGGGAGAATTGAGATAAAAGTAATGAGATAAAAAGATAGCATTTAGTTACCGTTGACAGTTAGAGTTACATCTCTCTCTGCCACACCAATCCGAGGCACGATAGCTTTGCAGGTGTATGTCCCAGAATCCTCTTGTGTAACTGCCTTCAGCTGAAGGGTGTTACTATTGCTGAGCACCTGTTAAATAAAATGAACAAGAATAGCCTGGTCAGATCTGTTGCTATACAAAGACATTTCTCCACAGATGTGACCACAGATATAGGCATCAGGCAAGAGTTTGCAACAAACCACATGTCAATTTATACATACAGATTAGCACACACCAAGTATAACTATACACGTTCTATCAAATGTCTGTATGACAGTACCTGTCTATATGTGATTGTAATATTGATGTTTTTCACTTCCTGTTAAAGTCTTATCTTTCCAGCCAGTTGTGGAATGAAAATCATTACAGCATGTCAATATTTCCACAGGATGAAGATGGGAAGATTGTGTAGAGACACAGTGAGTATTTTGTTCCAGACAGATCAAGCCGTGGCCCTCAGAGATCGCTATTACCATTAGCACCAGTCATCCATTTCGTTGCTTGTGCCTCACACATGAGAAAGACCAATGCCACCAATACCAAGGGGAAAGCATTGACTCCGCCTGTAATTTCGTCTGCAGCAATCTTAATTACTGTCTAAAGCGCTCCAGCCTGGGTCCTCTGAGTCAACCCACTGCTCTAATTAAACCTACGACAATGGCAGTGTGGAATTTTCCAGAGTGTGAGCAGATACTTGTGCTCCTTCGCCTCTGGTGCACTGGTACACACGCCGCGGTCACTTGTTAGAAGCCATTGATCATTAGAGCACCCTCTTCCCCTTCCCCTCCTTCCCCCTCTCGACGCCGCCAAACTGTGATTAATCCGTTTAGCACTCGCCTCGATTTTTCATTCGCCAGCACTCATCGAATTAGCCAATTAATCCATATCTTGTGGCGATGAAGTAAACGCTCTACTTGTGGATCAGATCAGCCCATACTCAGGAAGCGCTGGGTGGAGGGATGTAGTCATGGCAAAATTAACTGATTGCCTCATCAGAACCTTCTGGCTTTTCAGCCTTAGCCTCCCTCCCTCTCTCTCTCTTTCTCTCTCTCTCTCACTTTTTGTTTGCTTTCTCAGGCTGTTTATGAAATCTAATTAAGCAGCAGCAGAGAAACACTTACAGCAGAATAGGCTGATGCATTTCACACATCTACTGGAGCTAAACTTTCATTTTAGGCTAGCAATCACTTTATCCATTTGCCAAACTCCTGTAAATGCGCCGTAAACAGAAATGTCATCCATTAACCATCCAGCTCTGAAAATCATTTTATCTTTCCTGTACAGACAGGGGTTAAATTGGGATTTTGGAGGTGGGTGATTCTGGTGCCCTAGATGAGGTGACATGAACTTGTTTAATTAACCTTTTTTGACTGAATAAACTTGCTTAATGGAGATGGAATGTGTGTACTGGGTCAAATAAAAACTGGACTGGGGTAACAAAAGTTTGTCAAACAAAACATAATTTTTTCTGAATCACTCCAATCCCAACCCAATCCTTCCATGACCTAATGAAAATCAATATGCATCTAGAACTCATAGAATGATTCAAACAGGATTGCTGTGACAGTTGTTGAACAGATGGTGTGCCATATTTAGGAAGAAGAGAAGAGGTCACCATACCACACTGGAGCCTTGTTTTGTCCAGGCCAGAGTGAGGGGAGGGTTGCCCGTCCATGAGCATGTGAAAGCAGCATCCATCCCTATGTCCACTGTCTGGGGTTTCGGTTCAGTCAGCAACTTGGGACCAACTAAAAATAAAAGATGTGGATTCCCATTGTGTTTTAGTACATTTCATTAGAGTATGTCTTTGTGTGAACAAAACAAAAATAAATCCCATTATAATGTTCTCATCTGCGGCTTTATTAAGAATACAAGTAGGAAACATTGGTCATTCCATGGAGAGAATGTGGGAGGTACGTATGGTATTGTTTACTTCTTACTTGTATATGAAACTTTTTCATGCAGTGCCATGTTTACATGTTTATGTAAGAGACTGATTATACCTGAACACCACTGTTAGACTGTACCAAAGACTTTGGAATACCCAAGACGTGTCACTTGTATAGTTTTGAATGGGGAAAAATGCAACGCTCAGTATGGTTGCTCTATTGAACGAAGCCCCGCCTTCTGAGCAAAAGAGCCAATCTCTAATCGGTAAAGTTGGCGCGTCACTGCAGCAGCCGTTAGAAGTCCCGGTTGCTATAGAAACAGTGTTTTGAGACATGCGCCTAGGACTTTGCATGCGCTCTGGCTGGTCTAGCCTGCTTTTTAAAATGCTATTTGAGCAAAATAAACAACATTTATGAGACAGTTGTTGTCAAATTTCATTGGTGATTTCCAATATGAAATTTAATCTTAAATTTGATGAACGGTTTTGGACAATTTGATGTTTCCCCATTCAAAGAGATAGGAGCTGCACTTGCATGCCTGAGAGGTGTTTTAAAGATGGCCGCCGAGTGACATGACTTGCCTTAAAGGGACTTTGACTGTACTGAATGAAAATATATCTTATTTAACAGACACTCCGCATCTAAATCTGAATGTCCAAAATATGTGGCCACAACTAAAAAATGGTGAGTTACAAACCGATGTCATTTATCAAGCACTTTCTATTCAATGTTACTTATAGTACAACAAACATCTCTAAAGGATATCTTCTTGATTTTAAGGACTTTTTTCATTTCCTTCTTTGAAATTAAAGACAAAGGAGAGAAATACAGATTGAACATCTCCAATTTTGCTTTAATATTTTATTACGGAGGTAGATGACCACATGAGTACTTACATTGTACATCCACTAAGGTGCTGACATTAGTACTTCCTACTGAGTTGGACACTTCGCAGGAGACTGGGTCTGTGAAATAAGAGTGGTCTACGGTCACCTCCAGGCTGTCACCATTGGCCTCTGAGATTGGAACCCCACCTTTGGACCATCTGTTTGCAACATGAACATGAAAATTCATTTATAAGATTCACTGGTGAATTCTTTGTGATGTTTCACCCTTTACAGTAACAACTATTATTAACACCAAACACTGAAGCAACTGTTCACAAAGCATTTGATCTGTAATTTATATCCAATTTGGGATTTACCCTCAAACCTAAATCTGATGGAGTGGATAATCTGGGATTATGCATTGAGCCTGTTGTGATATTAGATGTGCTTACCTGTAACCTGTGATCTCAGGGTTGGCAGAGGCAGAGCAGATGAACAACACTTTTACTCCCTCCATGACCGTCTGAGGCTGAACAGAGAGAGTCACAGACGGAGGATCTGGAAGGAAACATGCAGGATTAGATTCACTGCAGCAATAGAGGCTTTACAAATCCTTTCCAATGACTTTCCTGCCAAGCTCCAGGTGTGTAAATCTAAGTCACAATCCTTTTTAAAAATCCATTCCTCTGTCCAATTACACATCCTTTTTTACCATAAAAACTTGCATGTAAATAGACAATTGTACAGTGCCATGTAAATATATTTAAACCAAGTCTCACATTTACTGAATCACTAATCTTGCACTGAAATACCCCTCTCTGTTGTATTTTTAATGTGACAAAATTAATGTTTTTTTTTCCTCCCAATGAGCCATACTTTTTTATTCTGAATACATTAAAGGAACACTCTGCTATTTTTGAAAATAGGCTCATTTTCCAACTCCCCTAGAGTTAAACAGTTGAGTTTTACCGTTTTTGAATCCATTCAGCCGATTTCCGGGGCTGGCGGTAGCAATTTTTGCTGTAGCTTAGCATAGATCATTGAATCTGATTAGACCGTTAGCATCTCACTCAAAAATGACAGAAGAGGTTCTATATTTTTTCTATTTAAAACTCGACTCTTCTGTTGTTACATCGGGTACTAAGATGACGGAAAATGAAAAGTTGCGATTTTCTAGGCCAATATGGCTACGAACTATACTCTCATTCCGGCGTAATAATCAAGGAACTTTGCTGCCGTACCATGGGTGCAATGATATTACGCAGTGCCCAGGGTGGCGGGAAGTAGGGGTGCTGAGGGGGCTGCAGCACCCCCTGTTTTCACATGGTTGCAAATGCAACGCCAAGTTTGTTCATTTAAATGTATTCAGTTTTAGCATTTAATAATTTATTTGTAATGATCTCTGAAATGTAAATTGTAAGTGGGCTATAATAAACCCATGTTTATCTTTAAACATGATTAATTTTACTGTGTTCTTCTGAACACGTGACGCTAGCGCCCCCCCAACACAGACACACACAGCACCCCCAACCGAAAGCATCTTCCCGCGCCCCTGGCAGTGCCTGAAAATAGTCTCCAGCTAGGCAACTTCCAATAAGCATATTTTCAGGCCTAGAAAATTGTAACTTAGTACACGATGTAACTACAGAAGAGTCAAGTTTTAAAAAGGAAAAATATAGAAACTCTTTGGTCATTTTTGAGCAAGATGCTAATGGTCTAATCAGATTCAATGATCTATGTTAAATTACAGCTAAAAGTGCTATCGCCAGACCTGGAGATCGGCTGAATTGATTCGAAAACGGTAAAACTGAACTGTTCAACTCTATGGGAGTTGTAAAATGAGCCTATTTTCAAAAATAGTGGAGTGTTCCTTTAAAACACAAAGAATATATACGGAATATATACAAAAAAAATGTTTGGCTGTATAAAAGAAATAAGTACCACATAATCTGCATCACAGAAAAAAAATCTACTCACGCTGAACACTGATGGTAACTGAAGTTTGGCGACCTGCAGGGGCGGCAGGGTTTAGGACCCTGCAGGTGTATGTACGTCCAGAATCTCTGTCCTCAGGCACCATGGGTAGCATGCTAACCGCTGTTTCTCTCTTTCCATCCTCCATCAAAGTCTGAAAAGACAGTGATACGGTGTGAAACCAGTTCAAAACCGAGACAGTATCAGTGCTGGTGAAACAAATTGCTGTAGCTTTCTGAAAATAGAATGCCTCAATGATATGTTCTGAAAATAATGTCAAAGGCAGCTTTTAACAAAACTATCCATAATTTCTGTTACGTGTGACACCTTTTGGATTCAAATAAGAAGAGACATTTGACAGACAGCGTGGCTAGTACAATGTTATTTCGCCCTAATGGTCGGTGTACTTCAGATACAAAACACACAGCTGTTTCTCTATCTTGTTATCACTGTTAAAATCACACAGACATGATAATCCTAATCTAATTGTCCTATATTTCCTGATGCAAGTCCTAATTTAATAAGGAATTCCCATGATGCCCGTAATCCCATTTGAGCTCAAGTATGTGCCAGCACCGTAGGCTGAGCATTGCAGAGAATGAAAGCCGCCATTAGTTTAGCGAGGGAGGTGAGCGTCTGTGTTTTATGACGCTGCCGGGCCCATTCTGCCGTTAGCACGTTTTCACAAAGATCTGTCTATCAGCTCTTCCTACTGCACATCATCTTCGAAATCTATTTATTGTGTGTGAGAAATCAGTACGCTTAAGTGGGGAGAGGTGTACAGTCTAGGTGAATTGCTGCCCGCTGAATCTACAAGACAGCCTTAATGGAGGATCAGGCACAGTTTTAGGTTTGGGACGATTGGAGGAGGAAAGACAGAGTGCTGTACTGGGGCAGGAGCATTATGGGAAGAGAGTTCCCTGGAGAGCCTGGGGGCAAATCGATGGCAGGTCACACGCTTAACCTCCGATGCGCTGAAAGCATTTTTACGCTAGATCGAGTCACGACGCCGCCTGTCATCAGCCTTACCACTCACTGTCCTTTTCTTATTGCTCATCTGCTCTCTCCCACCGACTTGCCCCCCTGTGTCTACCTTTTTTGCATTCCTTCACTTTGTTCTTTGTCTTCATGTGGCTTTCCATCTTGTTTTCTCCTCCATCTTAAATCAAAATTGCTTTGAGTTTTCCACCTTGCTCTTAAACAAGCTGCTCCTGTGTTCATTTTTCCCTCATCTGTTTTCCGAGTTTCATCTGTCTTTTCTTTCTCTCTCGCTTTTCTCCTCTTCCCTCGATTCACTGCTGGCTCTTGCCCCCTTAAACGTGTCGTTTAGCGTGGTCAGAGAGCATGACAAATGTGACACTTTCGCAGTTGCAGCCGGTTCATGCTCCACTGCACTTCCCATTGTGTTTCGGCATTGTTGTGGCTGATTTCCCCTCTCTTCTTCCACCCTCTCCCTTTCTTTCTCTCACTCTCTTTTTCTTCTCACACTCCCTCTCTCTCCCTCCTTTGCTCTTTCTCTCTCAGCGGAAACTGTATCAAACGCTTATGCCTGTCTGAGCTTTGACATGCTCCAGTTATGCTCGAGTATTAGAGCAACAGCGAGAGTGAGAGAAAATAGAGGCACAAAAGGAGGCAGCTTGCAGTAGGGTGATGAGGATGAGTCGCAACTTTGGGTGTGCACTATGTGGTGAAGCTAATGTGAAGGACAGGTAAGGGGCCAGACAGAGATCCTAAGCTGTAATCAGCCATAGTGACTCTCACATCTGCCATAAAGACTGATGTGTCCACAATCTCACCTTTGAGTAGATGGCATCATGCATTATCTCTCCATCTCTGTACCAGGTAATCTCTGCGGCAGGTTTGGCTCCAGATGCCCGGCATGTCAGGTTATGGGGTGTATGAGCTTTAAGACGGACCACTGGCCCTCCCTCCACTACGGGATCTGAAGGTGGCACTGAAAAAGAATTGGAGAGTTTTTTTTTTCTTCAAGAAAACATTAAGACTACGTCATACTTGTTTTTACCTTCTTTCAGATGTGGAAGTCTATGTCAGTTCCACCCAATTAGCCTGAAATGTACAGGTGTCCAATCACTATGGGAACCCACAAGTGGCATACATCCTAGCATATATTACATGTACTATACGTAAAGCCATACCCTAAACCCTTCCTTACTGCAGTGCAGAATCATTTAATTCTGCCAGTTTGACCTATACAGAACAAGCTGGTAAATGGACAGAGAGATTGGCTTTCTCTGAAAAGAGGTTAAGACAGTACTCATGCCCTTTTAACATGGCTGAGATTTGCCATTATGAGTCTATTTACAGGCACTCCGCCGCAGGCCCGTTTCAACTGAATTACTGATTTGTTCATTTGTTTGCATGCCTGTGTGCAAGCCTTGGGCAAATAGTGTCTGCCACCTTTGATGAAGGTGTCCATCTCACAGTACGCACAGAAACACGCAAAAAAAAAATTCTGTGGTACACACTCTTCCGCCTGTCCTGTTCCTTTTCTCCGAAACCAATTTCTGTTTTTGTATCAGAATTGTCAGAGGTCTTTTTGCTGGTCTTGCCCAGGCGCTAATGGAATCTGTGCGCGAGGTGATTCTAATTTCCATGTGGATTCCCTCGACTGCACTCCTGCCGTTGACTTCTTTGACTCTGTTGGATTGCTTTGGTCTCATCCGGCTGCATTGATTTCCCCACATGCCCCTACATGCACGTGCACACATGAACGTGAATTCTGTGAGTCACATACACGTGCACACACACACCTCATTCCCTACACACAGGAGCTGGCATATTCGCTACGCTCTAGTCTGGGAATTCGAACAGTGTGCCAAACATCGGCAGTGTGCACAAAGGCTATTGTTGTAGCCCTACTTTTCTTTGGTGAGTCTGTGTGGCTGTGCCAATTTTGTTCAATTAGAGGCAAAATTATTTTTATTGTGCAGTAACAAACTTGGCCTTTCTTGCTCTCATAGTGCTAAATCTTTAACGTCTCATATTTTTAGCCCTTGATATGCTTGCACTGCAGGGGAAATCTATGTTTTCCAGGTACTATAAAACACGGCTGTGTCCAAGTTGGGCCACCAGGTGTCAGCAATGTAGCACTGAGCTAAAATCCCCAGTGATCATTCCCCCCTCCTCGGTCCCCACCACCCCCCACCCACTGTCGCTAAATGCCGGAGAATATGTAGATCAATCACATTGCGTTAATGTAAAAGCAGCCCTGCGGTTGATGAATTCCGTGAGTCACTGTAGAATGTGCTAACTGTGCAGACTTTGACTTTTTACCATTCACGCAAGTCATTTGTGACTGCTGCAATCACATTTCCTTGGCCCTTCACCGTGTTAAGTGTCAGTAGGCTATAGAGTGAGAGAGGGAAAGAAACAGTGAGGTGGGGGTTGGATCATTTCCTCAGTGTTTCTGTCGACTCAGTTTCACTCTGTTTGAAGAAAATGAGTTCTGTTGTGGCGTGATTTAAAATTGTGAATAAATAATAAAGGTTTGACTTATGATTGCATGGGGGTGGGATCTCTGAAGTGTTTTATGTGGAGCAGAGAAATTTGCAGTTTTACGCATTTGAGGCAGTATTTTAAATACTGTTAATGCAATTGGGGACTATGAGGAATGCTCTATTCCCCTCGCTTTTAATCAGCTGCAGGAGAGTTATATCGCAGTGGTTTCTTCTCACTCTCAATCACACTCACTCACTCACTCACATCACACAGACACACACACACACACAGAGTTCTTACCCAGCACCGTCAGTTTGGCTCTGTGTGATCGTAGCCCAGCCTGCGTGGCTTGACACTCGTAGACCGCATCATCGCCAAGCTCAGCTGAATCGATCACCAAGCTGTGCTCTCCTGATAGCGGGTCTCCCATCAGAGAGTAACGTACCCAACCTGATCCACACAAAAATCACTGTTAGAGATATACACACACATATTGCCATCACAGATAGGGCTAGTTTTTAGACACTATTCTATGCACATTAAAAACTTGGTCAGCGGCAACATGTGAGATGCCTCGCTTATGCAGCCAGCAAACATAGACTAACTTCACTGTCCAGGTTGTTGCCTTCAAAGCTGCTGGGGAAATCATTTAAATGTCAATGCATGACATGAGCGGTGATTGATTCTCCACCTCAGCCCTAGCAGACAGCTGAGATGATTAGACAAATTAAATGCTAGTTTGCATTAGCCGTGGTGTTTTTTGTCTTACAGTTTCTTCACTCAATACAGTTGAGGAAGTGAGGCAGTGACATTACTCAAACACACATCCGCTGCAGAGAAGTGATGCTGCCCTTTACCTGCCAATCTATGATTGGTTTTATCTTCCAGTTGTTAATTGGAAAGAAAAAGATGAAGAGAAGAGAAGACTAAGCCTTGGTAAATGGACTTCAATAAGCATTGTGTACCTCCTGGGGGAACGGCATCATTTCTGCCTTGCTACTTGCTCTAAATTTGGTTGACATATAGGAAAGTGGGTTTCTAGCTAATTACAAACCAGTGCACCATTTAGAAGCACCTTGAAAATTAATTACGCTGACTTCATTTTTTCCCCTTTCAACTCAATTTTCAAAACTGACTCAGTTGTGAAAAGCACTGTTGAATGGAATGACTCACTAACTTCACTCAGACAATTTTTCCTTGTTTGTTTGGGCCTTATAGAATTCTTACCGGGTAGGTCTCGTTCACCGCCTAGCGCCAAGCCATCTTTGGTCCATTGCACCATTCCCCGGTATCCCACAATCACACAGGGCAAGGTTACTGATTGGCCAGCAACCACTACTTGGTCCTGGGGCTGCTGGGAAAAGTAGGCTGCTTGAGACACTGCAGGAGGAAAACACACACACACACAAAAAACATGAATACCTTGGTTGTTGTTTGATATTGTGATGCAAATATGTATAATGAGCACAGTGGATCCATGTAGTTGATCACAGACTGTGCACATACATACATACTGTACATACATGCATAGGTCTGTATATGCACAGTCTGTGTGGACCCCAATGATGATGAAAGTTACATCAAACATTGTAAAACTGAAGCATCCTTAAGGGCTTATGACTTCATAACATTGTTCAAATGCAAAGACAGGCTTCAATCTACCATGTCCTGCTTTCAACAAATTGGTTAAAAAGGCATGCCATAGCATTTATTCTGTTTCAGTTTTTCTTTAAATGTAGAGGTGCCACTTTTCTTTGTATCATTCTGGCTCTGTGAAATGGACCAGTAGCTAGTTGGATCACCATGGTAAACTGCAGCAAGACTCTCCCTCCTAATGCTGAAGTCTATCTGTCATTTTGCTCTAACCAGTCCAGCTTTCAGGTCAGTGATTTTGTACAGGGAGAGAGATGGGAAAGCACAGAACACATTAGTGCGATAGTATATTAGCGCTGAATCAGCAAGAGCCATTCCAGCTCACATTCACCATCTCTCTGCAGCAGGTAATACTCTTCCAGATACACAATGAAACACAATTTTCCTTGCAGTACCCATGCACTGGGCTCTAGGAACATATTACCCTTTTACACTGATCTAAATCCACTTTGCCTACCCAACACACTCTTTTAAGTGAAGTTTCACGACTGGTCACGCGCTGTGCTATTTTTATTAATTTTTTTACCAAGACCAGCGAGTGGCATTTCACTAACTGATTGATGCAGAAAAGGCTTATGTTGCATCATCTTCCAGTTGGAAAAAAAGTGCAGTCCATAACACATTTTACAACAGTTTGGTTTTCTGCAATTGGCAAGGGGTCTTGGCGTCAGCTGGTCATGACTTATTTAACTCTTTCCTATGCCCATATGGCAACCTGCATAGAATGACATGGAAAACGATGTCCTGTTGAGCCAGAGAATCTGTTACCACTTCCCAGGGTGGGGGAAGTGGTGTTTTTCAGTAAAATTGTATGTTAAACAATCAAAGGAGCTTTCAGCATCCCATGAGAGCCATCCATAGCGGGCTGAGAAAGGCACCTGCCGCCTCACTGCCTTCCCTCTATTTAGGCTTTGCTGCCATCTTTCTTTCTCATTTTTAAACACTTTTTGCTCTGTCTTTTTTGTCTAATTTGCATAGAGGCTCTCCATCCTACTGAAAAAAATAAATGCACCCAGACTAAACAACAAACAGCCTTCTCTCTCTCACTATCCCAGTCACTTTTATGTACACACACAGCCTTCTTACACACATTTCTGTCTTTCTCCATTGCAAGAGCTTCATGATTGGATCTGGTGCATCATGAGCCCTCTTGAAAGTAGAAAGATGGCAACCAGCCAGAAGTAACTAATCCATTCACATGAGATTTCAGAGAAGGTGAGGGGGGAAAAAGAGGGGAGGGCTGTTACTGGTTCTTCAAAAAGAACCATTTTTTTCTGCCTTTCCTCCTCTTTCTTTTGCCCTTTTATTTCTGTGTGGTTAAATTGGAGAATAGGGTGCCGGTGGTGGATAAAGAGGGATCTATTCAGCTGGTGCTAAACCCCTCTGAAACTTCTCTCTTTGGGCCAGGGGTGTTTAAACAGACAGGGTAGGGGGCCCCACCCCAGGGGGGCCAGCAAGACGGTGAAAGGAGGGCAACATACGGTGGCCAGAAACACACTATTGTCCTCTTGTCCCTTGGTTTTAATAGGCCTCTTCATTTCCAATCAATCCTGCTAAATGCAAGCTTAATAGCTTTTCAATAGCGGCTTTCCCCCCCCTGAGGGAGGCCAGGATTTTCTTTCTCCTCCATTCTCTCTCACTCTCTGTTGTCCTCACTTTCTCTCTCTGACTTCATCATTCTCACTGCATTTCTTTGAGCTGAAAAGGGGCTTCCGAGCTTGGCTGACAGAGTTTGGTCGAGACTCAATTATCCACTCCATCAAGGGGTGCAGCAAAGACCATCCACCCCCCTAACCTCCTACACAACCCCACACCAGTGTTCCCGCTCAGAAACATAAGCTTTCTTTCCCTCCAAGGCAAAGGCTGGTGCAGATTTCAGGTCTTTTCAAACTTGCTCTTTTCTCCCACTTGTGCAGACAGTCCTCTTTTCTTCTCTTGAGGATGGACACAGCCAGACAGGAGAAGAAATAGAGTAGGAGGGAGACACTGCAATAAAATGGAAGTACCAACTTTCTACTGGGCAGGCAAATTGGTATGTTAAAACATAACTGACAAATAGCCATTTTAAAATGTAAATGAAAATAAGAGAAAAACACTAATTTTGACACCCTGAGACACCCTCAGATCACCCTGCATCCCACAAGTGTCCCATTCCCTTGGGAACTCTTACTGAGAGAAGGATACCAATGCTCAGAACTAGTTGTCTCTCGTCCAAAGACTTACCTAGTTTCTTCCCTATATGATTCAAATTTTACTTTTAGTATTAAACCTTTTCTTAGTTACTGTAAGTATTATTTTCATGCTATTGTATGTTATTGTGAAAAAAAATGGAAGCCCTCTATGACACATGATGTTTTTTCTTAAAAAAAAAAAAAAAGATAAGATCAAAAGAGCTAAATACGACTCTTCTGTCAAAAACTAAACTCTTTTTGACAATATTATTAGCGGCGGTATTTCTAAGCCAAGCCTTTAACTGTATGTTTATATAGAATCGTTCTTTTTGTACAGTCCTGCCATCCCTGGAGCTCCACTTTTATGAGATATTGAGTCTTTTTACAGATACTGTAATTGTGTTGTGCTTCTGGGATTCTCCTTTTTGCGTCCGGTACTGGATGAACATCGATTGCAATTAAAGAATCTTGCCCCAGCATCTAAATGTTTACGAGCTGTGATAATTCATCAGGATGAGCCGATGTTTAAGGGCTTTTGTACATTCAATAGTTCCTCTTTAGACCCCTCACTGAGTTGTGCCTCTGTGCATGTCTTTAATCACTCTCTCTCACACACACAAGACATTCACAGCTTGCATTCGGGCCCATTTACAAGTTACGCACCCGTATCAATGCACGCACCAGGCCGTATGAGCAAAACCAAAAGCATCTTTATTACCCTTGCAACGCACGTAGACATTCACACACACAAACCCACATATACAGCGAAACGAGTTCACACCACGGGAGTGATTCAGTGCTCTCCAAATCTTGCTCCAGGAGAAGCTCAACAAAAATATCACGTCTGGTTAATGAGTCATTTCAAATTGGAATAATTCCTCCTTGCTGAATTAGCCAATTCTTTAACGGCATGTTAGCGGCTTAATTACATGAGTTCATTCCTGACAGAGAAGAGAGGGATGAAAGAAGGAAAAAAAGACTAATAAAAAGGAGGAAGTGTTGAGATAAAGAGCAGCAATGGTGGGAGAGAATTTTTTTTCCCTTAAGGTAGACTCTTTTGAGGTTTTCTAAGCCTCTCCTGCTTAGAATGCCCTTAAGAAAAGAGCAAAAACTGATTTAACACGAACAAAAGTTCATAAGCAGTAAAGGAAAATGAATAAAAAATATAAAACAGGATAATAAATATTGTACTTACATAATGAGCAGGTCAGACAAAAGGCTTGATATTAACATGGCTGTCTGGCTCATGCAATGTCATTACAAGGTACCATAACAAATAAAGAGGTGCGTGGGATAAGACAGAGAAAGCCATCTCTAAAACCTACGTTGTGATTTGCTCCAACAGTGTGTGGCATCTGCATGTGCCTGTGTGTTTGCGCGTTCCCCCTTCCCCTAGTAACAAGGTCACAACACACTTGGCCTGATACACTTTAATCCGGATTTTTTCAAAATGGAATATCATTTCACGGCACTGGATGGAAGCAGAGAGGAGTGTGTGTTCATGTGGTGGCGTAAATAGGGCAGGCGTGCTGTGGGGATTGCGGCTCACATTTAGTTGCTACTTTGACACAGTGACTTTGTCTTTTTTTGTCACACGTTAAGTGCAGCTGCAGCTGGGCCTGACTTGAGCATGACATATTAAAGAGCTTTGCTTTTTTTCTCTCTCTCTCCCCTACTTTCTCCAGGCTGTTTTTAGAGCCCAGGATGCATCTGAGGAGAGTGCCATGCACTCTGCCTCACTGGGACGAACGGAAGAACAGATGTTAGCAATGATCCCTCTCTGGTCTACCCTCGCTAGAGACAGCAGGGAGTCTTGATGGTATTAGTGAAAGTGTATGTTTGTGTGTGTGGCACATGGTTTCGCCCCTGGCACAGTTGCAGATAAATCTGAATATTTATCCCATGTCAAGCCATATTTAGCCCTACCTCAACCTCTTCACTGTTTGTTCTGACAACTCTGATTATAAACAGTGAAGATGTAGCAGGAGGGTAATACAGCTCACATGGATTCATGATCATGCTAAAATCTATGTAGACAGATAGACAGACACTGCTTTGCTTGCCAAAAACTTATGTGCATCATTTCATTGTTGGATCGTTTCAACAAATGCAAGCGACCTGCATTTGAACGCAGATAAAGTTATATCTCAATCAAATTCAGTCCACCATTTCCTGTCCTGTAAATAATAGAAAAGCCAAAATCACCCTTTTCGTAGCCTGCTCTTCTATTAAGTTCAAACAGCACCTTGAGTGCTCAAGACTCGTCTAGAGGAGAGATAGGAATAGGCGAGAAAGAAGGGTAAAGGGGTGGATGAGTGCAGTGGAAAAAGAGAAAACTAGTGGGAAAATGTAACTAGCTGGAAATAAACAGGGCTGGCTAAAAGCGATCCATTGTGCCTGCTTCAGATAAGGCCACTAAACCCGAGCTGGAAAGAGCTGAGCTCCATTCTGCGCCATGAAATTATCCTTTTGTTCGGTGTGGGTAGACTCTATTGTTTCATTCTCATTGTGGAGGGTGAGCGTGTGTTTCTGTGCGCGTGTGTGTGAAATAGTTTAAGCACATGTGAAGATGTGTTATACCAAAGACCTTGTAACAGTCTGCATTTGAAAAGTCTCCCTTGTAAACATAGCCGTCTCCTCTACCTAATGTCCAAACAAACTGAGCCAATGGCCACTGGTATTTGCTTCTGCAGTTTCAGAACCTGCCACCTTTCATTCCTGTCTTCTCTCCCTCGTTCTTGCTTTTCCCATTCGCCCGGTCTCATCTTCTGCACCTTATCTCCTGCCTCGCATTCCAGTCGCACCTTCCCCCCTTTCTTTCTCACTTTCAGTGTTGTTTTGTGTCTAAATTGCAGCCTAACAGCTTTTTAAGAGCTGTTTGCAGGGGTTTAATCCTCCTAGCCTCTTATTCAGTCGGCAGTCTATTGTAAGCATCCTGGCATGGTGCGAGACCCTTTTCAAAACGACCATACAGCTCATCCATCCATCACACCTTCTTCCTCTGTCCTTCTCTCTCTTCTTCTAGCCCCTCCAATCCCTTTAGTAAACCCCCACTTTTTCTTTTCCCTCCATCCCTCTCTCTTTTCTCCTGTCAGCAAGGCCTGATCCCTGGCATCAATGCTGAGCAGGGCCCTTTTCACAGTTACATAAGGTGTGACAAATTGTTGATTTGCCTTCTCCATGCCTGTTTCTGCTCCTCTCTCCGCATTCCAGACACCCTGTCCCTCGCTCACACTCTCCTTGTCCCTGTCCTTTCTCTATTTATCGGCATGAAAATTGCAGAGGTTCAAGTCAGCCTGTCGACAGAGAGAGTGAAACGGGGATGATGGGGGGTCCGCAGTGGCAAGAAAAAGCAGAGAATAGGACATAAGAGCTTCCAGCAGGGGTGGAGAAGGCAAGAACATGCTTCTGACAGATAGAGGGCTCAAACAAGCCCTTGCTTTTGAGAGGGAATGAAGGAATCTATAATCAAGCATCTCACCCTGCAGTTATTTCTCACTCTGTCTTATTCTCTTGTTAGTGGTGTTTGCTAAGGTAATTTCTCATAGTTAGGGTTAGGGATTTGCAGACAATGGACATGAATGATTTATATTTGCATTTGCTCATTTCGCAGAAGATTTTATTCAAAGCGATGTTTAACCCTCAAATCATATGGCCTGTTGTTGAGTGTTGTGCTTTTGCTTTTCTAAGTAATCAGACTTAAAAGTTTTACTTGGCAAATGACAAAACTGGCAAGGAGGGACCTAAGCCATCTAGAGACCAGGGTCTAAATAAGTAATCATCTAGAAACCATCCAGAACAACCTGCCAACCACCCAGAATACCCTTAACCACCAAGATTTTCAAAGGAAAAAAGTTTTAATCTTGGCCTGACAACAGCGGGTAACAATGACCACATCATCAGATCATGTCAAACCTACCAGGTCAGATAAGAAGGGTGATAAATGGAGAAATATGCGTGTGTGTGTGTGTGGTGCTTAGGTCCTCTACTTGAAGCAGAGTCTGTGTCTGTCACACACTCCTCACTGCTGTGCCGTGTCTCTGGTGAGAGTCAGAACTTTTCCAAGTGTCATTATTCCAGCGTTCCCATTCTCACTCTCCCACTTCAGAGTCTAAGAACTCCTCTACTCGCAGACGGAAAGCTCTCCGCTAGGAACACAAAGAGGCAGGGTAGAAAAAAAAACTAGAGAGGGAATGAAGAGGGGGAGGATGAGATTGTCTCTACACATCAGCCAACTGTCTTGACAAGATGTTGATTGAGCCAGTCTTGTCATTTCATTCCTGCAGGTCTCTTGGTATTTTCTGGAGACGGTTATTGCTGCTGCTCTCCCTTCTCTCACTCTACTTTATCTACTTTCCGTGCTGCCTCTCTCTAATTCTCTCTCTCCTACAGCATGCACCAATCTCACTTTATCTCTCTCTCTTGCTTGCTCTCTGTTGCTTAGTGTACAGTATGATCTAAGATCTAGTATGCTTTTAAATCATTAGCATTTTGCTCTTTGCATAAATGTGTGGGTAGCTGTATGCACCAACGCCCCCACAAAGATGGAAACATCTACAATCAGTCCGCCTCTGATGGGCCTTATTCACTGTGAGGAAAAATAAATAAAGACAATAAAGACAAATAAATAAATAAATAAACAACGCTTTTATATGCACTCTCATTTCATTCCTTTGGCTGTGAAGTCGGGGGTAAACAACACTGAGAAAAAGCAACACTGTAAATATGGCAAGATGATTAAAAATCTATAAAGTCAATGAAAAGATCACATTTAAACGTGCCCCCCTTATTCGCCTTTGTTGATCTCTCTGCCCTGCACTCACTTTCAAAAAGCGATTGAAATGAAAACAAAGAAATCTAGCACTTATACTGAACTATTGGGATGCTAGACTCAATGCCCTGGGGTGTCAATTAATTTAGTCTGGGGATTTGTGGCCTACACTTCCTAATTGAGCCCAGTGGAGACCCCTGTGGCTTTCTGTGATAGGAGGAAGTGCGTTTCATAATTAATAAGTTTTTTTTTCTTCTTATACTGTCTTTATTATTATTTTTTTAATGAGGAAGTGATGGTGTAAATGTATGCATCTCATTAGAGCAAAGAGGGCCATGCACTTTATTGGTCTAAATGCAGAGAAGAAAGGGAAAATAGCTGTAACCTCAGTTGTTAGTGGCATATTGAAGTCTGTGCATGCATGGGAGTATGTGTGTTGGAAAATAAAGAGAGATGGGTTCAATGAATACCTTGTTAGGGTTGTTCAATGTGTGTGCTTTTTTTTACTGCTTGGAGGTTAATGTGGCACTGGCAGTTCTATTGAAGCTTTCTAATTTGATGTTTTTTTCCTTTGCCTCAAAATAGAGACTGGCCATGGCTGAGTGTTGTTTTTGAAGACCACCGGTTTGTTTGATGTATGAGAGATTTAATTTCTGTTCTATTACAATTTCCCTTTAGCTTCATTCTGCCTGTTTTGCTTCCTTTCTTCCTTCCTTGCGACACCTATGTGGTGGCAACTTCTATCCGCATCACGTAGCAGTATACAATTAAACAAACAGCTCCTTCATCTCTCTGGGGAGGATGGCATCGGCTGAAACAATGAGCTGCCTCTTCGCCGGTGAAAGGGCTGACCCACGCTCACGGATGGCCTTCAAAACTGCCGTGATTAATCAATGTATGTGGTTTTCTCAGAAAAATCACCACATTTTGCATTTCCTTCTTCTATCAAGTTAAGGTGGTTGGGGGTTGGGTAGTTTAATTAAAGACCGAAATTTCTTGTTCATCAGATTAGCCTGGACTCAAAGTGTTCTTTTAACATGACTGATGACTAAAACCCTCCAGAACACAAAATAACGGGTGGCGAAAGAGGATAGAAAAAGGATTGAAAAAATATTACCTGCCGACCTCAATACATCCTGGCTTGCTTAGCGCAAAAGAGAAGGGGAGAAAAAAAAGTAATTTCCTGAAACTCCATTTCTTTGGTGGTGATTAGCAAAGAAGTGTAATTAGGCTGGAATGTGAAGTCAGAATTTTTTTTTTTTTTGTCTTTACGGATTGAACCACTTCCTCTTGAAAAATCTGGCCCTGATTAATGAATGAATGATTAATGAGAGAACTAATAAATAAATAAATTATTAAGCAAGCACTCTGAACAAGAGAAAAGGGAGGATGCGGATGAGGCAGAGATTGTGAACGTAGTTCACACAAATCGTATGAAAAACCTTTAGCTGAGCATAACTGTGTTATCCAGACAACAAAGTATTTGTTTTAGCCAAAAAGTAACATTCTTAATGTTAGTTCTAGCCAAAAATGTGACATATGCACATTTGTTTTCACTGATTGGTGCCATCGTGTTTCAACAAGTTGTAACCCTGAAATGCAGAGGTGGCAAATCTTCCTTCCCCACTTCATCCCTCCTTCCAACTTCCTACACCCTCCCCAGTTAACTAGGACACTCTATCAATCTTTGATAATACTTGGCGTGGGATGTGGCTGCGAGACCAGCGACGGGAGAGTCGAGGCAGCACAGCATGGCGTGATGTATGAAATGTGGGCCGTGCCAGTAACAATGATATACTGTAGCGTTTTCCAGTCAAGTTTGACCTTTTTTCCTCCGCTGATATTAATCGCTGCAGCGCCAGAATACATGCCTGATCTATTTCTCCCCCAGGAACCCCGTGGACTTTACAGTGCCGCTCTGGCCTCTCCATGGCTTTGCTAAGCTTTCTTTATCTCTCTCCCTTCTTTCTTTCGCTAAGACTACCCCCCATCGGAGCGCACCTTCACGCCAGGATGTGCCACCTGACTGTTATTTTATGATTGGATAGGTTTGTTGTGGCCTTTTAAAAAATGTGACATGCCCCTGTAAACCTTCAACTCCCCAGTGCACAAGACCCAGCTTAAACATAAGAGAACTTGCTTTGTGATAGCCAGTGATATAGATCTATATGCTTTGGCTGTGGCATTATTAGCTGAGCATCTGAGCAAGAGGAATGGACACTGAGCTTTTGAAGAGAGTCTCCTGGGGGCTTTGGAACCGGGCAACCTACAGAAGAAGTCGAGAAAAAAGAGAAAGAGCCTCAAGGCTGTTTGGCAGGATTGTTCCTAGTTAATGTGATGGAAAATGCCAAGTCCCTCTCATGCTCTCTCTTTCTCCCTCTTTCCCTGTCCTCCTCCTTTTCACTATCTTCTTGTTGACTGGTGCTATGCTGCCAGTGTGGAATTGCAGATTTCTCCGGTCTCAATTGAATGAAAAGGGCTTTGTCCCTCTATTTGGGGTGGATCTTTGACTAGAGTTTGGGACATATGGTCCCTGTGTGCTGGTCCTTGCCTAGCGCTGCTGAAGAATGCAGTGGGAGGGACACTTGACCTCCCCACTCTTCTTTAACACCTAGTTTGCCTAACTCAGCTAGTGGCGTGATGAACTTAAACACTTCATTGTGTGTCTTCCTTTCGTTTGGGATTTTTTTCCCCTCCTGTCGTAAACTCTAAAAGTTAACTGACCATGGGAGGAGTGCCGATAACCAACCCACATGTGAAAAACCTCCTTCTTCCTAGCCTTAAGCCCTGTTCACACCTGGTATTAAGATCATTCTTAAGCAGTCCAATCATGAGTGGTCAGCTGAGACATGTTGCTGTTTACACCTGATAATAACTTGCATCTAAAATGTAAAGAAAGAAAGAAAAAGATGTGGATAGATCATCAGTTATTTTCTTTCAAAGACAAACCTCAAAATGTTTCTGGATCCTATTTACACCTGTCTTTAGCAATTTCCTGTTTCAAACGAATCTCCAAAAATAGATGTTAAAGGGGTCATATGATGCGATTTCAATTTTTCCTTTCTCTTTGGAGTATTACAAGCTCTTGGTGCATAAAGAAAATCTGTAAAGTTGCAAAGACTAAAGTCTCAAATCCAAAGAGATATTCTTTATAAAAGTTCAGAGTCAGCCACACCAACCTAAAATGGCTCATTCTAACACGCCCCCACATATCTACCTCACTATGTGGGAAGATTTGCATAATGCCGCCCAAATGTTCACGCAAAGAAAGATGGCATAACTTTTATTCTTGCTGTAGTTTTGTTGACGCTGCAGCCATGTCGTGAAGACGCTGTGTGCTTCGTTGTGAAAGCGAAACTACTTTGTTTGGTCTTCCAAAAGAGGACGATATCCGCTTCGTCATGCCTAGAGCTGATCCGTGCTAGTCGCTGAGGGAATACATCAACTTTCACCGTGGACGAAGCGGAATCCAGCCCGGGGTCCGTCACATGCGGTTGCCGCTCATTCATCGGATCCGCCGGGTGCGCCGTTCTCGACCCCGCTACCTCAGCTCACTCTAGCCCGGCCTCAGCTCATGCTAAGCCGGGGTTTCTGCTCGCGCTAGCCCGGCCGCAGCTCACGCTATCCCGGCCTCAGCGTACGCTAAGCCGGGGCTTCCCCTCACGCTAGGCCGCTGTGTTTTTCGTTGTGAAAGCGAAAGTACTTTGTTTGGTCTTCCAAAAGAGGACGATATCCGCTTCGTCATGCCTAGAGCTGATCCGTGCTAGTCGCTGAGGGAATACATCAACTTTCACCGTGGACGAAGCGGAATCCAGCCCGGGGTCCGTCACATGCGGTTGCCGCTCATTCATCGGATCCGCCGGGTGCGCCGTTCTCGACCCCGCTACCTCAGCTCACTCTAGCCCGGCCTCAGCTCATGCTAAGCCGGGGTTTCTGCTCACGCTAGCCCGGCCTCAGCTCACTCTATCCCGGCCTCACTTTATGTTTTTGTCTCGTCACTCCGGCCGGGACACGGCATCAACAGAATGTGAGGGGCGTAACATTTTCATCTCCCGCTTGAGGTATTCGGCCAATCACAACGCATTGGATAGCTGGCCAATCACAGCACACCTCGCTTTTTCAGACCGATGAGCTTTGTAAAAATTGATGCGTTTCAAAAAGGCGGGGGATAGAGGAGAAACAATAATGTACAGTACGTGGAAAATAATGTGTTTTTTTAACTTTAAACCGCATAAACACATTTCATTACACCAAATACACAAAATAATGTTCTTTTTAGCAGCATCATATGACCCCTTTAATACCAGGTAAATGTCATTCACTCCTTATCTATCCTAAAACAACTTGCACAATTTCTTATTTTGCATGCAAACTCCTTATTCTTTTATGCTTTAACACACACACACACACACACACACTCTGTTTGGCTGGACAGTTAAGCAGACAGCAGTAATAGATGGACGCTGTCTGGTTGTGGCGGTATCTCTGATGCCCAGGCCCATATTGGAATGTCCTAGTGTGTTTTCCTGTGATAAGGCTTTTAATTAAGTGTCTAACAAGGACGTCTGGGAGTGTCCATCGAAGGGACATGGCCACCTGTGTACAAGCCCATTATCCAGAGAGACAGAGGGAGAGAAAGAGAAGAAAGAGTGTGTGAGAGAACGAAAGAAAGGCAAGAGCTGAGAAAGGCAGAAAGAGATGAACGAAGCCACACACACGCATGAATACAGACTTTTCACTCTGTAGGAATCTAATTCCCTGTACAGTCACAACCAGGACACCAATGGATCCAAATCATGATTTACGCACCAGACGACATGACCGTTTTAAAGATTACATAAACAAAGCTTTATTAGCAGGTAAGGCTCAGTTTCTTGGCTACTTCATAGGCTGGTAAACAAGTGAGGTATGTGCTCTTAATTCATTACTCCTGTTCAACCGACACAGTGTTGATGCCGGAGCCCAACCTGGGTCTATTCTGCTCCACCATAGAAAAAAAAAACCCTCAAACCAAACACCTCATATTTAATACTGTTGGGCTGTACAGCTACTCTGGTCACTTTATTTTGTAGATACAAATTATAAATTAAAAATATAAATTAATATTTATTATTTATAAATATAATGTATTCATTGAGTAATATGCTTTATATTAACTGACTTTATTTCTAATTGTTACATCAAATATATTAAATATAATATATAATCACACTATATAATTATACATTATTTGGGTATCTGTCTATCTATATACCTCAATTCAATTCAAATCAAAATGTTAAATGTTAAATCCATTTTCAATTAATTTCTGAAACTATGAGTTTCACAGATTCCCCGAGCCCTGGCTCCAGCCTCAGCACCATTTCAGTGGAAAAAGGGTACTTAAGGTGTCGCTATTGATCATTACAACATCTAGATAATCTGGAGATTGCTTGCCTGCAGCTCGGCAGTGTTCCAATGACGTCTTTACAGGATATGGGTTTGGATCTTAGGAAGCCCAAATCAATCTCTATAGATTCCGATATTTGGGAGGAAAAAAAGGATTGTACCATTTAGCTTTTCCACTCCAGCAGGTAAAGAGAAAATGGGGAAAAACAATCTGATCTGCAAGTGTGAATGAATGCATCCTCTACGTAACCTATTATAATTCAACAGACATAAAATTGTATATTTGTAAAATATATTTCTTATATATTCTTCCCTAATGAATAACTTCCCTCTCTGTTTTTTTTTCCGGGCAATCTGTTCCACCTCCTCTTGTCCACTCTCATCCCTCCATCCGGAGAAACCACTCAATCTTCCTTCTTGAGGGAGGCTTCCTTTAAATCTTAATTAAAACCAACTCCAAAAGCCCATCTCCTCCCAGGGGCAAGCTTGAAATCAGCTTAGAACAATCAAGCTTACGGATTAGGTTCCTGAGGAAATAAGGAAAAGAAAAGGAAAGAGAGAGACACAACACAAAGAACAGAAAGATGAGGGTGGCGACTAGAGTCTGGTCTTGACCTATCAACCCCACTTTCTTGCAAGATTAAGCCACTAGCGATGCTCCTAGAGAAGGTAAACAAAGGTTGGGAACAATGGCCACCAGGCGAGAACCTTATTGGATTTTAATTAAGCGCCATGAGAGAGTGTTAAAAAGGACTATGGGACGCAGAGGGGCTCCAGTGTTCACAATCCCATAGAGCACATTTCTCATGCTTCACATTTTACACTTTTTTCTTTTTGCGCGACCCTTGCTCCTACTATCCACCTTTTCTTTTTCAGACAAAAAAGCTCCTTAGCCTGTTTGCCCACTCATTCACATTGTGAGAACAACAAACAGTCTTCACTCCCCGCTCCTTAGAGAACTATTCGTCACCCGCCTCGTTTCACCCCGATCCCAAGTTATCGCTCTTGGGCTCCCTCTCTCTCTCTCTCTCTCTCTCTCTCTCTCTCTCTCTCTCTCTCTCATAAAAAGGTGAAAAAAGTCTCTTTCCCCAG
>NW_015505253.1:365073-376738 GCF_001515645.1 Sinocyclocheilus grahami | reverse complement strand
CTCTCTCTCTCTCTCTCTCTCTCTCTCTCTCTCTCTCTCTCTCTCTTAACAAGGTGAAACAAGACTCGTTCCCCTGAGGAGTCAGCGCCAGTGATAAGGTTAAAGTGGGCCGAAAAATGGAGGCGATTATTTGATATTGGACAGATTGAATTATCTAGATTGAGAGTGCAAGAGAGGAGGGGATGGTGGTTTGGCTCCGAGAGCCAAAAGAAAGATAGTGTGAGGGAGAGAGGGAAAGAAAAGAAGAAGGCTGGACAGAATAATTTTTCTCCAGCATTGCCATTTGTGCCAATGAGGACCAGCCTGATATTAATGACCACTCAACTCCTGGCCAATGGAGGAGTTTTTACCTCTTAAGGGGCAGATTGTGAATGGCACAAAGTAGGCCGTTAATTTGACAGAGAGCAAGTCAGCCAATGGTAGATTTGCGAAGACTGAGAGAACACTACACGAAAACTGAGAGACGTTCATTGGACCTGTTGGCTCCCTCTCTATCAGACCGACAAGGTTCTACAACTACTAATTATACTGCTTACTAATGAACATAGAAAAAGCTTTCTCTCAATGCCTCTAAAATAAAAAATCCAAATACACACAAACACCATGCGCCTGGCCAGAGACAGGCCATCATCACCTCAGCAGGCACCAAAAGAGAGCTGTTAATTGGTGTGAAAACACACACACTGACTTGTGTTATGGGTATTCGATGAAGCTGGCACTTGTTAACAGGATCACTGAATCACAGGGAGAGACAGAGACAAAAGGGAGAGCTGGAGAGGTTTTTTTGAGTGGAGAGACCCCACCTTCTACTAATATTTGCAAATTCTTTGCTTGGCTCTAAGGAACATGGCTAATGAGTTCGTCCCACTTTAAACTCTGGTGTTTTATAAAAATCAGTGATGGCAACAGACTCTCAGGATGCTTCCACCGACAAATAAGTACACTTCACACCTTCACATTGACATGCCCACAGTACAAACACCTTTGTGCAATATAAATTGAATATAAAAAGAAAAAACACCCTTTCTTTTTTCTCAACCGAGTTGAATCTGCTTTGCTTTTACACTTAAGTGAGCTCATTAATAACATTAGCAAAACAAAAGAGGTTTCGCACCAAGACTCTTTCAGCCTTTTAAGGTTCTGGCTGACAATTCAAGACTCTTTCACGGTGAGTTTGGACCATAGATTTCTCAGATGCCTGGTAAACGAGCGAAAGCTTGCAGCGTAAGGACTGTTACAGGGCTAATCACTAGCATGGATGATCGCTGAACCTCCCTGTGGCTCTGTTGAAAGGGGGCTTGGGTTGGCCTCTTTGCTCTCTGTTACTGATCAGCCTGCTTAAGTAGCTTGTGATTGAGGGGGTCCATTAGAAGCCTATCCATCACCTACTCTCAACAAGCTGAGTGAAAAAGTGAAGACATCAGACACACCCCTGCACCAGTTTCTACACTTAACAAATGTCCACATTAATCAGAATACTGTCAAGACCTTTTTTTATAAAATAAATAGTTAAAATTCCAAAATCTAACTGACTTTTCGTTAAACTCTGGCCATTTTGATTACTGCTGCTAACTTGCACAAACTTTGTAGTACATCACTTTTTCCAAACTGGAAAATTCTGTGAATTTGCAGTAATATGTGCTTATAAAGATTTTAGGAACTATAATATTGCAAAACCTTTTTTTTGCCATTTTTATTTAGAGAAGCTCAAATTACAAAGAAAAACCTAGACAATCAGAATTGAGGCAAATACTTCTTACAATCAGCTTAAAGGAAAACCCTCATTTGATCATGATTACAACTGATAACATCAGTGTAAGTGAACAGCACACATTTACTGCTTTACTGTGAACTCTCAAGTTACTATTGTACTTCAACGACCTGAATCAATATGTAAAACTGTGTTAAAATAAAGACTGTAAATTAGTAACATGAATTTACCTTGGAGCAAATAGCAATGTTCTTATTGATAATCTATTGGCACTTTTCCACTGCATGGTACGGCACGGTACGGCTCTGTACGGTTCACTTTTGGGGGGTACAGTACTGGGTACAGTACCTGGTACTTTTTTTTAGTATCACCTCGGTTGAGGTTCCAAGTGAACCATACCGTTACCAAAACGTGATGTGCAAACACTGCTGATCACGGATTGGCCGGAGAGAATTGTCACTACCTGCGTCATTGAACTTGCGACACAAACACAACAGAACTACTAGATTTAAATCAGCACAGCCAGCGAAGGATCGAACGCAACTGCAAACACTGCTGATCACGGATTGGCCGGAGAGAATTGTCACTACCTGCGTCATTGAACTTGCGACACAAACACAACAGAACTACTAGATTTAAATCAGCACAGCCAGCGAAGGATCGAACGCAACTGTTTTGAACAAGCACACCTTTTTTAACAACCAAAAAGTGTCTGTTTCGTTGTCTGTTGAGGAAGTACAGACGTTCCTCTCGTTGATAGCACAGGAGCGGATCCAGCGAGCTTGATGGGGCGACACGGAATGAAAACGTTTTTCAGGAGTCGCGGCAATAGAGGTGAATAATCCCGCCCACTCTAAAGCGGTGCTGAACTGCAGTGGAAACGCAAACCGAACCGAGCCGTGCAGTGTCGTACCGTACTGAGTCGTGCCGAGCCGAGTCGTACCACACAGTGGAAAGTGCACTTCACCAGATTAATTTTAACAATTTGATACCCCTTTTTTCTGTGGTTCTATGGTACCGTATACTTTTTAAAAGCATACTTTTTTGCTTTATTTGGCCATGCTAGTAGAACAAAGCTCAAAAGGAAATACTCCCTTAAAAAAGCTCCCACAAATTTCTCTGACTGTGAAATCCCTTCATATCTAAAAAAGCTTTCTCAAAGCTGCAGCTCCACCAAAACTCAGCAAAACATTGACTTTGGCAGCAAGATGTCAGTATCATATGTGACCCTGGACCACAAAACCAGTCATAAGGGTCAATTTTTTGAAATTGGGATTTATACATAATCTGAAAGCTGAATAAATAACCTTTCCATTGATGTATGGTTTGTTAGGACAGGACAATATTTTGCTGAGATACAACTATTTGAAAATCTGGTCTGAGGGTGCAAAAAAATAAAAAAAAAAGTTGTCCTAATGAAGTTCTTAGCAAAGCATATTACTAATCAAAAATTAAGTTTTGATATATTTACGGTAGGAAATTTACAAAATATCTTCATGGAACATGATCTTTACTTAATATCCTAATGATTTTTGGCATAAAAGAAAAATTGATCATTTTGACCCATACAATGTTTTTTTGGCTATTGCTAAAAATATACCCAAGAGACTTAAGACTGGTTTTGTGGTCCAGGGTCACATATGACAATCTTTCACATTTGTGCCGTTTTCTAGAGGGCTTCATAAATCATCACTAAATCTCCTCGCAGTGGGATGCAGCTCATAGAGAAAGCTGAACCCGTATCTTCAGGCAGGAGAGTATCTCGCTTCGCCTGCTGCTGTAAGTGAGAAGAACCTAGAGACGTGCGGTCTCAAGCAGGAACACGCTCCTCATTCTCTCACCTGCTCTGAGGTGGCCCTGTTTGGGAATGCTTGAAACCAAGCAGCCTGCTGCGTACAAAGCCAGCCTGGAGCCCAGAGCTGGAAGACCCGCTGTGTCCTCCAATACCAATGCATCTTTTTCTCAGCATACTGGTGAGGCTGTTTTTGTCACACCTCGGTAACATACACAATCCATTCGAGAAGAAAGCAAAAAACAAGTGGCTTGAGGTAAAGTACCAAGCAGTTTGCATTAGCATCAGACCTTTTATTCCTGTTTTCTCATTCTACACTCTAAAAAATGCTGGGTTGTTTCAACCCAACTTTGGGTCAAATATGGACTAACCCAACTTTTGGGTTAAAAATTTTTTGTAAAAATTTAACCCAACGGTTGGGTTAGTCCATATTTGACCCAAAGTTGGGTTGAAACAACCCAGCATTTTTTAGTGTATCCTCCACACATGAGCCAGCCCATACTTCCTTGCCTGCTTGATGGCTTTTCTTATTTATGTAATTGTCCTATTATGCTTTTTCATTTATACAAGTAACACATAAGGATGAAAAAAAGGATGACAACACAGGGTACAGATATTGCTCTAGATCACACTGCATAATGGATAGCTCGCTAGCAAAGCTGCGTAGCATGATATATTTTAGATCATGTTTGTACCACTAGCCAAATGTTGCTGGTGAACAGCATGGCTATATATACCACCATCACAGAAACTCATGCTAGCCTAAGCAGATCTTTTCAGCCGAGCAGAGTGAAGTATTGTGGGACTGTGGAGCCTATTCCATTCTAATCTGCACAATAGGCATATCTATGCATGCAACCGCATAAAAACTGTCACTTTGTGAGGCGGCTTGGTAAAAGTTCTAAAAAGCTCAGCTAATGTAAGCATCGGATCACGTTTTTAGACTTCACCTGTCCATACAGACTCATTATTCACTCCAAGAGACATTATGTTTCGCAAGCAGCTTCTCTTTCCCTTTCTCTTTGTTTCTTGTTCTCTTTGTCTTCGATCTCACTCCCTCCCTCTCCTATTTATCTCTGTTCTTATCTGTGACTGACAAGCACCCCACACCAGTGTTTACAGCAAGCCAGAACCAGGGAGAGAATTTAAAAAGTAAACAGCCAATATCCTGCGCAACAACGCTGAGGAAGCTCTTTTCAGTGTGTATCGTGTACCTGTCCCTGTGTGTGTGTGTGTGTGTGTGTGTGTGTGAACTTCCTCTTCAACTCCGCAGAGAACTGCAGGGTTTGGACACCTCGCCCAGACAATAGTCACAGGCCATTAGAGATTTCTCTGTCTTTCTCTGTGCAGGGTTCGGTGCTGTAATCCTTTACAGCCCTCCCACAGCAGTAGAGCGGCTGGAATGCATCAATCAGGAAGGTCCAGGGGCACTGCCTGACATTACCTCATCGTCTGAAAGAGGCTGTGTATCAAATTCAACCCATCAACACTAATCCCCCCCCCCCTTTGCTTTCCCTTTCATCCACCCAACTCCGTCCAACCTGTGCATTCAAACCTTGTCTGCTTTGTTACAGCTTCATCATTGCCCCCAGGTGTCTCCAAATGCCCTATCCAGTCTCCTGTGTCAGACGGTCACTTTTCATCTGGTATGTCTTTGTTACTGTGTTTCCTACTTTTAAACTGGGAGAACAGAGGAAGGGGTTCCTTCACACCAGTACAAGGGTATCCATTACTTTCAGAGCTAAGATGCTGGAAGTTAATCTGTTTGACCCCCCTCTTTTCCTCTCTTCCCTTTCTGCTTTGGCACACCACTTTGTCAAGCCGCATGGACTCCTGATCCTTCCACACCTTGGCTAAATGGTTCTCTCGCTTTCTTTGCTGCCATCCTTTCTACCCTCTAAATCATTTGATTGCCCCTTCTATTTTCCAAAGGCACTGGCTTGTTTCAGATAACTTTGGATCGCTCGATAAAATTACCATGCTTGGACACATGAGTGACGGCGGAAAGCTTGTTTGAGGCGCCTTGACTGACACCCCTCACTTGATAGCAAATTGGCCAGCTTTTCCCTCGACCTCCCACTGTGGCGTTCAAAGCCATGCCGTAATATCCCAGCAATCAAGAACAAGAAAGACGTTGGGGAGAGAAAAGGAAAGACATACATGCTTTTCTAAATTTCTTGCCCAGCTGTCTGAAAACTAAACAGAGATGCCTTTCAACCCTGGTGTGGTGGGGGAGGTTGAGTGAGGTCTTCTCTCCGGTGTGGAGTATTATGGTTAATGGTCGAGCTCACAATCCCAATATTTGCGCTCACATTCCACTGGGGTTTCCAGAGAAGAAGAACAAACTATTTGGTGAAGGGATGTGAGTGTGTGTGTGACAGAGAACGAAAGAGAGACAGAGAAAGAGAGAAAGAGTGAGAAAATGAGCTCACAAATAGCTGATAATGACGGTCTTCCTGTCTGCATGACAGTCTTTATGCTAAAGGCTCAAGTGCTGAGCTGAGATATGATGCTATCTCATAATGGAAGCAGGTATAAGATCCTATGCTGATACAGAATCTAGACAGCGTTAGCAGAACTGAAATCAGTATCCAACTAGTGCATGGATATCAAAGACTATATTACTATAATTACTATATCAGTATGAAATACTCCATAACATTCTGTTTGTAGATAAAACAGGACAGATAAACTAACCGAAAAGCTTTACTGCACACATCTAAAAGTGGCAGAACCTTTTTTTACATAATTTATGAGCTCAAACATTTTTTACCAAATAAAAACTGGCCTTCACAATGTGACATTGTGTCAAAACCTAAAATGACTTTGACACCACTGTACTGGATCGCATGAAATGCTGTAAACTGAATATCAGGGGCAAAGTTTGATCCTAAAGCATCGCACACAATATTACAATCAGATTGTGGCTTTCTTGAGAGCTTTTCTGTCTCTCTCAGGCACACAATGTCTTCTGTGATGGAGTAATCGTTAATTAAGCAGTCAGGCTTTGACTAATCACCCTACAAAGGGCATGCAGCTTTAACCACGAGACACTCATCTCAGCTGCCCCTCTGGCACACCCTTCAACTGTGTGTGTGTGTGCGAGAGAAACAATCAATTACTTCTAGCTGTCGGTCCATCTGAACATCTATGACTCACCAATGAATGCATGCATGAATCCATAAGTACTACAAACCCCACAACAGATAATAAAGGAACATAATGTCGAATCTCGCTCAATGATTTGCAGTGCAGCATTTTTCCCCAAACGTAAATACAAAAAAATCTAATATTCAATAAATAAACAGACAGATAAAATTAATGAACAGTTTTCATAGCAGAATTGGATTTTTTTTCCACCGCAGAAAACATCCTCTCTTATCAGGGCCATCTTTAAGACCGGGCTTAGGGATCTCGGCCCGAGAGGATAATATGAGCCCAGATATTGCAGCAACATGGAAGATAAATTTCAATTTACTTTTGCTTTCTGTGTCACAGCAGGAGATATGAAATTTTGTCTTGGAGGACTGAAGGTGATAGTAAAATAGGAGTCGATGTGCGCTCTACCAAATCCCAGCTCATTCTACACACGCCTGTGTCAAAACACTTCCTTGCTCCTGTTCGTACCAAATTGTGATTTCCCCCAGTAACAAGTGACACTTTTCGCATTTTGGGAGAAAAAATGCAAGCAAAGTGCTTCTAAAAATAGGAAATGAGTGTTTGAAATTGTGTCTCTTTCCTTAGGCATTGTTTTAATGATTTTCTACAAATTAACTCAGGCTGCTGAGCCTCACCCCTTTGTGATCAGGGAGTAACGTCAGCAGTAAACACCCTCTTTTTTTCACTGTATGCAAATATCTGTGATTATCTGACCCTACTGCCTACTGTATGTCATCATCAGAATAAACACACTCCCCTAAAAAACAACAACATTGTTGACAGGAATCCCAAGGGATGTGGATACAGAAGATAAAATTCCGCTCTAAGAGTCACTCTCGGCCTTGGAAAACAAACTGTCCGTTTTAATGTAACTGAAGACCTCCGATGACATCATTGCCCTCTTTCATTTTCTCCTCTAGAGGAAGAAGTCAGCACAATTCCTCTTTGTCCACTCACTCGCCTTTCCGCCCAAGGAAGATGAGGTGAGGATGTGGGTGGACGGAGATGAGGCATGAGGAAGAGAGGGGCTGAAAAAACAATGGAGATGGAGGAGATGGCCTTGTCCCAGAGTGAGGAACAACTGGCCACCTCTCCTCTGGGCTCTGCCATTAGGCATGCGAGCTGGAGACACTGACAGCTGATAACAAAAGCCCCCCTGAACGCAATGCCAAGTTCTTTATCTGTGTGCTCCTGCATGGGCAAGCTGATTACAGCCTTTCCCTCCAAAACCTTCTCATTTGCTTTCTCTATTCCACTAATTTTCCTCAATATTTGCCTGCGTGTGCGCATCTGTTTGGGGGGTTGAAAGCTGCAGAAAACGTGGGTGAGACCCCAGGGTCGCTGTCTTATGTCTGTGAACAATACGGCTGTGTGTAGCATGTCTCAGGCAGAAAACAGAGAGAGCCATTGTTTCAAGACCCCCATAACCTAACAGCTGTATGTGTCATCAGGAGCACGGTTTGAACGTTATGACGGGCAAATGAGGTCGCGGGAAATATGGAAAACAAGGATTTGTGGCCTTTTCTCCACAGGAGGTATTGGAAAGGTTAACTTACAGATTTTTGTTTACCTGCAATCAGGGCTTTCCTTTTTTTACTATATGGAGAAGCTATAGCATTATCCTTATCTCCTTAGTCCTATTCACAAACTTGAATGTCATTCTCAACATCAGTCCCAGCAACACATATAAAATTTGTACACTAGAATGTTGTCTGGGGAGAAAATCTCGCGATTTGCTCTCTGCTGTAAACAAAACTGACCTTTATGTTGAATTTGTCTCTGAGCGCCAACCTCTCCCTGTAAAAGAGCCCAGAGCACTCAACCGCTCGCAGCCAGTCCATCTCGCTCCGGTCTGCAGAGTGCAAGCAAATCAAAGCAGGCCAAAACTCATCCATATCTATGCCATACGAGCATCTCCTAAATAATGCAGCAGTCTTCCTGCACCAGACAGATTCTGCTGCATCGGCGCTATTGTGAATCGTGTGTGTCACACACTTACTCTCTCTAACTCAAACGCACACACTCATCACTAAACTTGCTCGCTTCCAACTTTTCTACTCCTTTTCAATAAGGAAAAACAGGTGAAATATGGAAGCCCATTTCTGCCTCACAGTTAAAAGAAAATTGACTTGCATTGGGATTTCACATTTGCAACTATATATCTATCAGTTGTCACTTTATTTCTTACAATTGTGACTTTGTATGTCACAAAGTGACTATTTATTATTTTAAACTTTATCTTACATTGAATCAGAAACTGGTTTCCACAGAAAGGAGTAAGCAAGTGAAGTAAGAGGAGAAGGCAAAGAATGACACTAATTCTCTGTATTATTATGTCAACATTTTATGGTTGATCATTACATTGGACACATAACCTCATATTACACACCTTTACATTAAGCCTCTTAACAATACACACACATACATAAAAAAAAGTGATTTTCAATCCCAATACGGTCTCCTAAGACATTCAGCTCATGCATAATACAGAAAGCTCCTAAAACAAACCTAGAGAGCCACATGGCCAGAAATACCACCATTCAACCCCGCTCAATCTCAGCGCCCAGCAGTCCTCACCACTAATGGGAGGCCCCGTGTGCGGGTCAAACTATATGTCCCTCTAATGGAGCCAGCTAAGACATCAAGTCTGCAGATCCGCAAAGCTGTTTGTTGGAGTGTTTACATGTGTGTGGCTGAGTCTGAAACCGAAGCCAGCAGCCTTGCTGCCCAGTCAGTCAATTACTTAACAGACAGCAGTTGAAGGCATCAACTAAAGAAACTGGTTTCAGACAGGCTTCCCAGCCACCTGTAAGAGAAACAGGCCAATTTAGCTCAAAGGGAATTATTTAAGATTTTATAGAGAATTTGGACAGAATCACTGTTTTATGGCTGATCATTGAGTCGGCCAGCGATTCATTGAATGAGCCGTATCACATTGACTCTGCAATGGATAGTAATATCCAAACTATTGTGAAAACACTATTAATTAGCACAGCAACAAGATTGGCAGTTTAAGACTAACTTGTAAGCACAAAACACAAGATACTTCAATATAAATAAGACTTTTTTGGATAAATCTAAGACAATATAAACGAATCTAACGCATAAACACTCACACATTTACACAAGTTGCCGGACGAGAGAAAGTGAGGAAATAATGAGTTTAAGAGAATGAAAATGTGAAATCACAAGTTTATAGCAATATGTGCCATTGCATAGGCCTAAACAACCATCAATCACTTAATAAACCCTCGCATTGAGTTCCTCAATAAGGTTAACATTTATATTAAATGCACCAGTTCAGCTAGGATCTGGAGGTACTTGCGTTGCCTGTGTAGGGGGTTCCCTTTGTTGTTGTTGTTGCAGAAAAGGGTTTCCCAAGGTTGCTGATTGGCTGGAAGTTCAGTAGTCATTGAAGTGACGTCTTGGATGTTGGCTGATGAATGGTGCAGAGTCAGTGGGCTGGTTGAAGTTTTGAGGCAGGCACAGTTGCAGTTGGACTTTGTGGCAAAACTTAACTCAGAACACAAAACTCTCAACGAAAAGAAACTAAAGTAAAAGAAAGAAGTTTGATGAAACTAGATGGTGTTTTTTTTCATGGTTTTGGAGGAGCAGCTGGCATGTAAGCCAGAGCATGATCAATGTGCGCTAAAAAGCAGCGGCAAAAAGGAGTGGCGAAAAAGCATGGCTAAAAGCAATGGCAAAAACTGTAAAGGCAAATAGCATAATTTGACGGTGTCCTGAGTTTTTAAACCGGGCTGTTGGACACATCCCAAATGGTGTCTTGACCAATAAGACATTGTATTAGCTCGGGGTGCTGCTATGTTTCTCCTCCCAATACATAAATCAACATGCTATCTTATCAGTCAAATGGTCCGAAATTTCCCGCTCTTGCAGAGTATAATTTGGACATGATTTCTATAACAAGAATATAATACATTTTACAAAGTATTGATTGATAGAAACGTTTAATGCATTAATTTTCAAACTCATACACACCCAACATGAATATAAACCTATAAACTATTCAATAGTTATTCAAAAGACATACACAACGAGAGATTAGTACATGACAGTCAAATGTGTGGGTTACATACATAATATGGAGTTATTCATAGAAATGATCAGTTGCTCATAAGTCCTTTTAGCCTCATTTAGGTGCATATATCTGCAAAAGAGAGTATCTGTCATTCTGTGAACGTGAGGATGTGCTTTGTGAGGAACAAAAAGGTCAAAAGGTCTAGAAGGAGCCTGGTCTTTGTCCTGGGTGGGGAAAACCACCCAACGCAGTCTCTACTAATGGTTTCCCTTATGTGGTGGTCATGATGTTGTCTCTTCAATCATTAATCTTGAGTTTCTTGCCCCAAATCTCATTCCTGAGTTGGGATTATCAATAAGTGTTCTTTTGTGTTAATGTTGCAAGCTGTTCTGTGAAAGAGTTGGTTGGTTAGGCTTGCTTCAGACTGGCTGGTGCTAGGGTATCGTGGACATATTTATGACATTGTCTTGTCCTGGGCCTCTTTGTGGAATTTGGCTCTTTGGGTTGTTTTAACACCAATCTGATTGAATCTTAAATTGTCTGATTCTCTCTGATACCCTACACACCATTATGATGCCTAATGGTCTAGAACAAATCTGAGTCAGCCTTAGACATAACTAAGAAAGTACTTAATGATAGTAATTATTATTTGTATAGAGACAGAATCATGTTAAAACAAATTGATATTTACATAGACCGTGGGTTACCCCAGACAGCACAAATGCATAATATGTGCAGATTTTTATGTTTAATGTCTTCATGCATACTAAGTCAATACATTCAATTGTCCACCTTGCTGATACTGAGGCTCAACACTACAAAGCAGGAAAGAAAGTGCGTATGGAACGAAAGTGTGCGTTAGGAAACAAAATGATTTAATATTTAAATAAAAATGCACAAAGGGATAGTCAGTTATGCATTTCTTTTGCTCTTTACAAGGCAAAAGGACTAGGGAGGAAGGAAG
>NW_015505253.1:340559-352130 GCF_001515645.1 Sinocyclocheilus grahami | reverse complement strand
CGCTTAGGAAGCTCTTTTCAGTGTGTATCGTGTGCCTGTCCCTGTGTGTGTGTGTGTGTGTGTGTGTGTGTGAACTTCCTCTTCAACTCCGCAGAGAACTGCAGGGTTTGGACACCTCGCCCAGACAATAGTCACAGGCCATTAGAGATTTCTCTGTCTTTCTCTGTGCAGGGTTCGGTGCTGTAATCCTTTACAGCCCTCCCACAGCAGTAGAGTGGCTGGAATGCATCAATCAGGAAGGTCCAGGGGCACTGCCTGACATTACCTCATCGTCTGAAAGAGGCTGTGTATCAAATTCAACCCATCAACACTACCCCTTTTGATCCACCCAGCTCTAGCCAACCTGTGCATTCAAAGCTTGTCTGCTTTGTTACGGCTTCATCATTGCCCCCAGGTGTCTCCAAATGCCCTATCCAGTCTCCTGTGTCAGACGGTCACTTTTCATCTGGTATGTCTTTGTTACTGTGTTTCCTACTTTTAAACTGGGAGAACAGAGGAAGGGGTTCCTTCACACCAGTACAAGGGTATCCATTACTTTCAGAGCTAAGATGCTGGAAGTTAATCTGTTTGACCCCCCTCTTTTCCTCTCTTCCCTTTCTGCTTTGGCACACCACTTTGTCAAGCCGCATGGACTCCTGATCCTTCCACACCTTGGCTAAATGGTTCTCTCGCTTTCTTTGCTGCCATCCTTTCTACCCTCTAAATCATTTGATTGCCCCTTCTATTTTCCAAAGGCACTGGCTTGTTTCAGATAACTTTGGATCGCTCGATAAAATTACCATGCTTGGACACATGAGTGACGGCGGAAAGCTTGTTTGAGGCGCCTTGACTGACACCCCTCACTTGATAGCAAATTGGCCAGCTTTTCCCTCGACCTCCCACTGTGGCGTTCAAAGCCATGCCGTAATATCCCAGCAATCAAGAACAAGAAAGACGTTGGGGAGAGAAAAGGAAAGACATACATGCTTTTCTAAATTTCTTGCCCAGCTGTCTGAAAACTAAACAGAGATGCCTTTCAACCCTGGTGTGGTGGGGGAGGTTGAGTGAGGTCTTCTCTCCGGTGTGGAGTATTATGGTTAATGGTCGAGCTCACAATCCCAATATTTGCGCTCACATTCCACTGGGGTTTCCAGAGAAGAAGAACAAACTATTTGGTGAAGGGATGTGAGTGTGTGTGTGACAGAGAACGAAAGAGAGACAGAGAAAGAGAGAAAGAGTGAGAAAATGAGCTCACAAATAGCTGATAATGACGGTCTTCCTGTCTGCATGACAGTCTTTATGCTAAAGGCTCAAGTGCTGAGCTGAGATATGATGCTATCTCATAATGGAAGCAGGTATAAGATCCTATGCTGATACAGAATCTAGACAGCGTTAGCAGAACTGAAATCAGTATCCAACTAGTGCATGGATATCAAAGACTATATTACTATAATTACTATATCAGTATGAAATACTCCATAACATTCTGTTTGTAGATAAAACAGGACAGATAAACTAACCGAAAAGCTTTACTGCACACATCTAAAAGTGGCAGAACCTTTTTTTACATAATTTATGAGCTCAAACATTTTTTACCAAATAAAAACTGGCCTTCACAATGTGACATTGTGTGAAAACCTAAAATGACTTTGACACCACTGTACTGGATCGCATGAAATGCTGTAAACTGAATATCAGGGGCAAAGTTTGATCCTAAAGCATCGCACACAATATTACAATCAGATTGTGGCTTTCTTGAGAGCTTTTCTGTCTCTCTCAGGCACACAATGTCTTCTGTGATGGAGTAATCGTTAATTAAGCAGTCAGGCTTTGACTAATCACCCTACAAAGGGCATGCAGCTTTAACCACGAGACACTCATCTCAGCTGCCCCTCTGGCACACCCTTCAACTGTGTGTGTGTGTGCGAGAGAAACAATCAATTACTTCTAGCTGTCGGTCCATCTGAACATCTATGACTCACCAATGAATGCATGCATGAATCCATAAGTACTACAAACCCCACAACAGATAATAAAGGAACATAATGTCGAATCTCGCTCAATGATTTGCAGTGCAGCATTTTTCCCCAAACGTAAATACAAAAAAATCTAATATTCAATAAATAAACAGACAGATAAAATTAATGAACAGTTTTCATAGCAGAATTGGATTTTTTTTCCACCGCAGAAAACATCCTCTCTTATCAGGGCCATCTTTAAGACCGGGCTTAGGGATCTCGGCCCGAGAGGATAATATGAGCCCAGATATTGCAGCAACATGGAAGATAAATTTCAATTTACTTTTGCTTTCTGTGTCACAGCAGGAGATATGAAATTTTGTCTTGGAGGACTGAAGGTGATAGTAAAATAGGAGTCGATGTGCGCTCTACCAAATCCCAGCTCATTCTACACACGCCTGTGTCAAAACACTTCCTTGCTCCTGTTCGTACCAAATTGTGATTTCCCCCAGTAACAAGTGACACTTTTCGCATTTTGGGAGAAAAAATGCAAGCAAAGTGCTTCTAAAAATAGGAAATGAGTGTTTGAAATTGTGTCTCTTTCCTTAGGCATTGTTTTAATGATTTTCTACAAATTAACTCAGGCTGCTGAGCCTCACCCCTTTGTGATCAGGGAGTAACGTCAGCAGTAAACACCCTCTTTTTTTCACTGTATGCAAATATCTGTGATTATCTGACCCTACTGCCTACTGTATGTCATCATCAGAATAAACACACTCCCCTAAAAAACAACAACATTGTTGACAGGAATCCCAAGGGATGTGGATACAGAAGATAAAATTCCGCTCTAAGAGTCACTCTCGGCCTTGGAAAACAAACTGTCCGTTTTAATGTAACTGAAGACCTCCGATGACATCATTGCCCTCTTTCATTTTCTCCTCTAGAGGAAGAAGTCAGCACAATTCCTCTTTGTCCACTCACTCGCCTTTCCGCCCAAGGAAGATGAGGTGAGGATGTGGGTGGACGGAGATGAGGCATGAGGAAGAGAGGGGCTGAAAAAACAATGGAGATGGAGGAGATGGCCTTGTCCCAGAGTGAGGAACAACTGGCCACCTCTCCTCTGGGCTCTGCCATTAGGCATGCGAGCTGGAGACACTGACAGCTGATAACAAAAGCCCCCCTGAACGCAATGCCAAGTTCTTTATCTGTGTGCTCCTGCATGGGCAAGCTGATTACAGCCTTTCCCTCCAAAACCTTCTCATTTGCTTTCTCTATTCCACTAATTTTCCTCAATATTTGCCTGCGTGTGCGCATCTGTTTGGGGGGTTGAAAGCTGCAGAAAACGTGGGTGAGACCCCAGGGTCGCTGTCTTATGTCTGTGAACAATACGGCTGTGTGTAGCATGTCTCAGGCAGAAAACAGAGAGAGCCATTGTTTCAAGACCCCCATAACCTAACAGCTGTATGTGTCATCAGGAGCACGGTTTGAACGTTATGACGGGCAAATGAGGTCGCGGGAAATATGGAAAACAAGGATTTGTGGCCTTTTCTCCACAGGAGGTATTGGAAAGGTTAACTTACAGATTTTTGTTTACCTGCAATCAGGGCTTTCCTTTTTTTACTATATGGAGAAGCTATAGCATTATCCTTATCTCCTTAGTCCTATTCACAAACTTGAATGTCATTCTCAACATCAGTCCCAGCAACACATATAAAATTTGTACACTAGAATGTTGTCTGGGGAGAAAATCTCGCGATTTGCTCTCTGCTGTAAACAAAACTGACCTTTATGTTGAATTTGTCTCTGAGCGCCAACCTCTCCCTGTAAAAGAGCCCAGAGCACTCAACCGCTCGCAGCCAGTCCATCTCGCTCCGGTCTGCAGAGTGCAAGCAAATCAAAGCAGGCCAAAACTCATCCATATCTATGCCATACGAGCATCTCCTAAATAATGCAGCAGTCTTCCTGCACCAGACAGATTCTGCTGCATCGGCGCTATTGTGAATCGTGTGTGTCACACACTTACTCTCTCTAACTCAAACGCACACACTCATCACTAAACTTGCTCGCTTCCAACTTTTCTACTCCTTTTCAATAAGGAAAAACAGGTGAAATATGGAAGCCCATTTCTGCCTCACAGTTAAAAGAAAATTGACTTGCATTGGGATTTCACATTTGCAACTATATATCTATCAGTTGTCACTTTATTTCTTACAATTGTGACTTTGTATGTCACAAAGTGACTATTTATTATTTTAAACTTTATCTTACATTGAATCAGAAACTGGTTTCCACAGAAAGGAGTAAGCAAGTGAAGTAAGAGGAGAAGGCAAAGAATGACACTAATTCTCTGTATTATTATGTCAACATTTTATGGTTGATCATTACATTGGACACATAACCTCATATTACACACCTTTACATTAAGCCTCTTAACAATACACACACATACATAAAAAAAAGTGATTTTCAATCCCAATACGGTCTCCTAAGACATTCAGCTCATGCATAATACAGAAAGCTCCTAAAACAAACCTAGAGAGCCACATGGCCAGAAATACCACCATTCAACCCCGCTCAATCTCAGCGCCCAGCAGTCCTCACCACTAATGGGAGGCCCCGTGTGCGGGTCAAACTATATGTCCCTCTAATGGAGCCAGCTAAGACATCAAGTCTGCAGATCCGCAAAGCTGTTTGTTGGAGTGTTTACATGTGTGTGGCTGAGTCTGAAACCGAAGCCAGCAGCCTTGCTGCCCAGTCAGTCAATTACTTAACAGACAGCAGTTGAAGGCATCAACTAAAGAAACTGGTTTCAGACAGGCTTCCCAGCCACCTGTAAGAGAAACAGGCCAATTTAGCTCAAAGGGAATTATTTAAGATTTTATAGAGAATTTGGACAGAATCACTGTTTTATGGCTGATCATTGAGTCGGCCAGCGATTCATTGAATGAGCCGTATCACATTGACTCTGCAATGGATAGTAATATCCAAACTATTGTGAAAACACTATTAATTAGCACAGCAACAAGATTGGCAGTTTAAGACTAACTTGTAAGCACAAAACACAAGATACTTCAATATAAATAAGACTTTTTTGGATAAATCTAAGACAATATAAACGAATCTAACGCATAAACACTCACACATTTACACAAGTTGCCGGACGAGAGAAAGTGAGGAAATAATGAGTTTAAGAGAATGAAAATGTGAAATCACAAGTTTATAGCAATATGTGCCATTGCATAGGCCTAAACAACCATCAATCACTTAATAAACCCTCGCATTGAGTTCCTCAATAAGGTTAACATTTATATTAAATGCACCAGTTCAGCTAGGATCTGGAGGTACTTGCGTTGCCTGTGTAGGGGGTTCCCTTTGTTGTTGTTGTTGCAGAAAAGGGTTTCCCAAGGTTGCTGATTGGCTGGAAGTTCAGTAGTCATTGAAGTGACGTCTTGGATGTTGGCTGATGAATGGTGCAGAGTCAGTGGGCTGGTTGAAGTTTTGAGGCAGGCACAGTTGCAGTTGGACTTTGTGGCAAAACTTAACTCAGAACACAAAACTCTCAACGAAAAGAAACTAAAGTAAAAGAAAGAAGTTTGATGAAACTAGATGGTGTTTTTTTTCATGGTTTTGGAGGAGCAGCTGGCATGTAAGCCAGAGCATGATCAATGTGCGCTAAAAAGCAGCGGCAAAAAGGAGTGGCGAAAAAGCATGGCTAAAAGCAATGGCAAAAGCTGTAAAGGCAAATAGCATAATTTGACGGTGTCCTGAGTTTTTAAACCGGGCTGTTGGACACATCCCAAATGGTGTCTTGACCAATAAGACATTGTATTAGCTCGGGGTGCTGCTATGTTTCTCCTCCCAATACATAAATCAACATGCTATCTTATCAGTCAAATGGTCCGAAATTTCCCGCTCTTGCAGAGTATAATTTGGACATGATTTCTATAACAAGAATATAATACATTTTACAAAGTATTGATTGATAGAAACGTTTAATGCATTAATTTTCAAACTCATACACACCCAACATGAATATAAACCTATAAACTATTCAATAGTTATTCAAAAGACATACACAACGAGAGATTAGTACATGACAGTCAAATGTGTGGGTTACATACATAATATGGAGTTATTCATAGAAATGATCAGTTGCTCATGAGTCCTTTTAGCCTCATTTAGGTGCATATATCTGCAAAAGAGAGTATCTGTCATTCTGTGAACGTGAGGATGTGCTTTGTGAGGAACAAAAAGGTCAAAAGGTCTAGAAGGAGCCTGGTCTTTGTCCTGGGTGGGGAAAACCACCCAACGCAGTCTCTACTAATGGTTTCCCTTATGTGGTGGTCATGATGTTGTCTCTTCAATCATTAATCTTGAGTTTCTTGCCCCAAATCTCATTCCTGAGTTGGGATTATCAATAAGTGTTCTTTTGTGTTAATGTTGCAAGCTGTTCTGTGAAAGAGTTGGTTGGTTAGGCTTGCTTCAGACTGGCTGGTGCTAGGGTATCGTGGACATATTTATGACATTGTCTTGTCCTGGGCCTCTTTGTGGAATTTGGCTCTTTGGGTTGTTTTAACACCAATCTGATTGAATCTTAAATTGTCTGATTCTCTCTGATACCCTACACACCATTATGATGCCTAATGGTCTAGAACAAATCTGAGTCAGCCTTAGACATAACTAAGAAAGTACTTAATGATAGTAATTATTATTTGTATAGAGACAGAATCATGTTAAAACAAATTGATATTTACATAGACCGTGGGTTACCCCAGACAGCACAAATGCATAATATGTGCAGATTTTTATGTTTAATGTCTTCATGCATACTAAGTCAATACATTCAATTGTCCACCTTGCTGATACTGAGGCTCAACACTACAAAGCAGGAAAGAAAGTGCGTATGGAACGAAAGTGTGCGTTAGGAAACAAAATGATTTAATATTTAAATAAAAATGCACAAAGGGATAGTCAGTTATGCATTTCTTTTGCTCTTTACAAGGCAAAAGGACTAGGGAGGAAGGAAGCAGTAGGCGAAAGTCTTATGATCTTAACACGCTTCCTTTGAACGCTGCCTTATGGGACTTGCCAACCCCATGCCAAAGGTTTAAAAAAAAAAGCACAGTGCTGGAGATTACTTGGAATACCGATGGCACAGTGCAACAGAATTCCACTGGGAGACTGAGGGACATTCCGAGAAAGCAAATTATGGCTGGGAGAAAGAAGCGGCTGAGCTTTGGTAAGGGCATGCACATGAATATCTGGCACTAGGGGCTGGTCTCTTCAAGACTCTGTCATGTTCTCTGCTTCAAACCCTGCTCTTTGCTACTAGTTCTGAGCCTTCGTCTTGTCAGACACTCTGAAATCATGTGTGTGTGTGTGTGTGTGTGTGTGCGTGTGCAAGAGAGAGAGAGTGAGAGAAAGACAGACAGAGAAGACAAAAAAGAGGGAGACCAAGAGATAAAGGAGATGTGTGTTTGCACCTGCGTTCGGGTGTCTGGGTGAGTGTGTAAGGAAGCATGTGTGTTTATGTGAACCAGGACAATCTTTCTCTCGCTGCGCTATCTATCTATGAGCCATTATTCAGAGAGCGAGCTGGTGAGTCAGATGTGAGCTGCTGGTGGTTTTTCAGAGTGTGGCGTGCTGCTTGTATAGATGTCAGGTGAGATGAGTGGTTCAGGCCGTCCGGGAGCCTCTCTGCTCCTCCCAAAGCAGCTGCCACCAGTCTGTCAAAGAATTGCTCTGCTACATCCTATTCTTCCCTCTCCCCCCTCCTTCTGTCTTACTTACACACCCACTTAATAATGAGAAAAACATCTAGAGTGCAGCCAGAGTCATATTTTCCCCCTAAATGAGTTACAAAGTCCACATGAAAAGCTCAATAGCCAACAAATGTGTTCCCCTGAAATGCGTTAGAAAGTCCACATAAAAGCCAATAGTCAACAAATAGCTGTTATAAAGGAAAATTGATAACATATCCTCAGATAAACCTCTGTTATTGTACTTAACTGAAGCATACTCTACATTTATGCTATGATTATTACAAATTTAGAACCTATTTGCAAACCAGGCAGGCATTTTATTAACATTTCCGCCTATATTTTCCCTCTAAGTTTGTGATGGTGCTAGGCATTTAGATTTAACATTTAAATTTAATTACCGCCTCCATGGTCATATTTTCCCCCTAAATGAGTTACAAAGTCCACATGAAAAGCTCAATAGCCAACAAATGTGTTCCCCTGAAATGCATTAGAAAGTCCACATAAAAGCCAATAGTCAACAAATAGCTGTTATAAAGGAAAATTGATAACATATCCTCAGATAAACCTCTGTTATTGTACTTAACTGAAGCATACTCTACATTTATGCTATGATTATTACAAATTTAGAACCTATTTGCAAACCAGGCAGGCATTTTATTAACATTTCCGCCTATATTTTCCCTCTAAGTTTGTGATGGTGCTAGGCATTTAGATTTAACATTTAAATTTAATTACCGCCTCCATCCTTGTCAATACGGCAGCCTCATTTATCAAAGAGACAGACAGAAAGCGCAGCTTAACCGCCAATAAACATTTGTTTTTAATTCTTTTACTGGAGCACCGACCGAAAGCGCTTTGCCTCGCTGGCGGTTACACCGTTAATTGGGAGAAGAAACACTTTTGGATCTGAGGGGGCCGGGGGATTTTGAAGCCTTTATCTAGAGCTGAATCAAAGCCGGCGTTAATAATACACCCAATGAATAAAATATTTGTTAAAAGGCGTGGAAACAACCGACGCACGGTAAAAATAGGCCAGGCTCGAGGATGCTGTACTATTCCGCAAATGAATCAACCTCTCTAACAGCCTACAGAATATGCAAAATGTAGCGCCGCCTTTGGTGTGAAATAAACAGCGCAAATTTGAATATGGTGCCCGACAACTACTTAGGAGTGTACAAAGAGTACTGAGCTTTTAAATGCAACACTGAAGAAAACAATACTCATAGATTGTGCAAAGAGAGACATGTTTTCTTTATGTTTTCATGTTTGAAAATAACTCAAATTGCATGTTGTTGTGCAATAACAAGCTTACACACATTTTCACTTTGCACAATGTCACTCTGCAGTAGTGATGAGAATAACTACAGTACTTTTACAGTACATACTTTCTAGGAAATAAACATTTGGAGGGAAATGTTAATCTTATTGCACTGCCAAATAATGAAGTAATTCCAGATTTTAACAGAATTAATTTAATAACTCATAAAAATATTAATAATAATAAAAAATAAATGCATTTTAATGACTTGTGTGACAGACGTCATCTTACCCTAAATCTTTACAACTTATTTACAACGTACACTGACTTGCAGAAGCTAAGTCTGAATATAACACAATAACAGTTCTTGCTTCGTTTGAGTAGGGCAGTGGTTCTGACAAGAACAGTTTAGCCAGATTGATTCAGTATCTGCTAGCTAACTAAAACTAAGTGATATTTCTTGGCCGAGTATTCTCAGTAAAGTTCTGAAATTGAACAACAACGGTCACGCTGAATGTTTGTCATTCACAAAATAGAGCCGACTCATACGAGTCATTCGTTCGGGATCATGCTGTACTGTTGGCGGTGCATGTTTGTGAGTCACTAAAACGGACCTGTTCATAAGACTCGTTCTGTAAGAATTCGGACTATGTTTATGAGTCACCAAAAAATAACCTGTTCATGAGAGTCATGCGTTCGGGAGTCGGACTGCACTCATCGCACTGAGTATAGTACGGTGTTCCGTCGGCGTCGGTGTGAAAAAGCATGTTCGAGAATCCTTAATGGAATCCTCTAAATCCATAAAAATCATTCGATTTCGGTCTTTTTAAAGAGTGGAAACAGTTCCCCGTTCCCAACCCTACTCTGCAGCGTCTCTGTCAGAAACAAAGAGGCAGCGCACTGAGTGCAGCAAGCTATAGCCAGCTCATTCATACTCGCAACATATCAGGATAGCAAGAGATGCCCGCGGCCACTCTACTACATAAAGTACAAAATAATGAATACATCATAATCTTTCAGATCGCGCGCATTCCCGGCTCCCCTTAGACTTTATCGTGAAATGTCGCACCTCTGCCCGGCACCATTTATATTTATTTAATGCTGTTAAATTATTCTGTTTGAGAGAAGAGATTGTGCCTTCCTGATTGCGTTGGTTGTGAAATTATTAAGAGGTGTTTCTTCTGTTTTGGAGACTGTGATCAGCACATCTCTTATGCAGTAGACCTCAGTCTGTGGCTTTTAACACACTTTTCCAATCCCTCAGAAGGGTGTTAGCTGATAGCCATTATCATGGTCACACCAGGTTCATCTTTCTTCAACTTTTCTCTTTCTATGTCTGCTGTCTGAATGATCTCACTAAATGGGGCATTGGAAAACATCCTCAAGTATGTCATGTACATTAGGCTATAGCCTCCAGTCCAGTATGCATATAATGCATGATTAGTCAGAAACGCAGCCACTTGTTCCATGTACTACTGATGCTCTCGCGATTGCATCAAACAACAACAACAAAAAGTTCCCAAAGCACATCTATTCAATCCTTAACACATGCATACACACACCATATTTAAGAGGTCAAGTTTTCCGTATGCCAGAGTAGCCTATTTCTTCATATCCTCACAAAAGGGGAAAAACTAGAGTTTACAAAAATAAATGCACCAAATACCAAAAACTATGGCACTCATGTTTCGGACATGTACCATCATTTATTAGGCCCTACCTTGCAGAAATATGCAAATACATATATTTCAGTAGCTATTATGTGTTATGTAGCTGCCATTCCATCACTGTACCTCGGCACTGCCACAGTACTTTTCTGTAGGGGCACAGTGAGCAGTATATCAACATCAGCTGCATTATGCTGGAGTACACGCCTGTATTGGACAAGTTTAATTTCCAAATTACCCTTGTTTGCATTTGGCGCAGTGCCACTCGCCCAATATATCGGCAGGGTCTTACTAGGACCTCATATGTCACAAAATGCAATTATGACACACCTAAAAACCACTGCGTTAACTTCAAAACGGGGCGCGCTGAACGATCGGTAAACGCGTTATGATTAGGCTAATACACACACATCCGATTCTATCATTAGAATAGTTACTGAACTAAAACAAAACGTCTTACCTGTTCCTAAAAGGCACAATGCGATGTAAAACGTCAACATCTTTTCGGAGTCTTCAACACTTGTCCTGCAGTCTAGACTGAAAGTGTGCGCACGAAAGCTCCGGCTGGACTGAATGTGGAAGCTGGTCCTCGCCCACCTCTTGAATTGGGTAAACAATTTAAAACACAGCAGATTAGGTTAACCTCAGCTCTGAGAGCTGGAAGTCTCTACTGCCATCTGAACACAGTCTAAGCATCAATGCCGTTTGTCTCTTTAAAGTTTACAACTTTCTCTCGATCGTTCCCGTGTTCAGTTAATATTTCCCAACAAAATTCTGTTCAAATGAAGTTGCTTCAATGCGCAGGTCTTGAATCAATCCAAGTACTTGGAGTAAATCCTCTGTATAGGGGTCATAGAAAAAAATCTCCGTTTCTCCTGATCAGCGGGGCTCCGCTCGCCGGTGCAACTGAGCGCGTTTCAGCACCACAAGCTCTATAGCGCACATAA
>NW_015505253.1:339390-340549 GCF_001515645.1 Sinocyclocheilus grahami | reverse complement strand
CTATAGCGCACATAAACGCCTCCTCTTGCGCACAGTTACCTCCGTACTGCTCTGTTCGCTCCTCGCTCTGCTGTAATGCAGCGGCAAGGCTGACTGTCGTACTACTGACTGGATGTTGGCTCGATGAATTAAACAGGCGCTTTTTTCCACTGGGGAACATCGAGTTTGAGAATGAAGTAATTCTCAGTCCACAGGGACTGCCGTTGGCCTACGCCCCCCGGGTCCTGCGATTGGTTAATGGTTTAAACTATAGGGGGGTGATAGCAGTTGGGGGTGTTTGGTCCTTAAACAACAGGGGGTGCTTGGTTATGCGCGACTGTGAATGAATAAACTGCTGGGGAAAGTAAACAGGTGTGTCCCGGAGCAAACAGAGTCTACCGAACAGATGATCTTAATGGGGTTTCTTTGACTCAATGCACATGCGATGTGATTATACTCTGATATCAACTAAAGTTATTTATCAGTGTATGGCCGGATACGGTCTACATGGCCCTTTTTAGATCGACATGCACAGCATGGAAGATTTTCAAGATTAATTAAAGATTAACTAAATAGATTTGTTTATTAAGTATAAGCATATATATAAATGTCATCAAACTACCCATTAAATCACAAAGCTGGCAAAATGAGCATAGTTACAAAATAAGATTACTTTTATTTTCTAAGGTAAAATATGTAACCATGCCTTAATTCAACTGCTGGTTGAATGGTCTCAAAACGAAAATATTCGCGTGCTGTTTGTTCCAGTGGTTGGTTGGTTAACCACATGAGTCAGCTGCAAATACCCAAATAAACTGCAGGAGAAAGAACCCATGGGGGCTTTTTCTTGACGTGTCGATCAAATATGCGTTTTGTTTTTCTTTGTATATTTACAAACAAACAAACAACAAAAAAAAACCTTGAAATACTGTCTGACATAAATAACTTTACTATCAGCTCAGGACATGTATTGCTGTATGTTGCCAATTCCGATATCAGTACAGCCGACGAGTTGATTGGGATAGCAGTGAAATCTACTGGATTCACACTGGTTAAAAGGTACGCAATTGTTTTTTATTTTATTTACTACTTTCACGCTGCATTGGAAATGATTACCAGCTCACAGATTACAGGCCAACTTGTTGATACACAATTTTAAAAGTATCTCTTAATATTCCAC
>NW_015505253.1:338520-339380 GCF_001515645.1 Sinocyclocheilus grahami | reverse complement strand
GGGGATGGTTTTGTTCTCCACCCTGTTAAGATTTATTATAGGTGAGGGGATCACATGTGAGACTGCCGCTCACAAGCAGATGCTGATGAGAGAAACAGCTTGCTGGAGGCGCAGATGATGGGATTCCTGAGATGATGGGATTCCTGTGAGTTTGAGTAAAGGGGCAATAGATGATCTCTGAACAACAGGGGCTCACACCTGCTGAGAGAGCAAAGTAAACACCAACAACTACGGCGTGAAGTTTACCAAGTCTTGACAGGGTGTGAGCCAGACGTGTAAATTAACAGCTACTTTCATTGGTTGAAAGCAGTCCAGGTTGATGTATCTCCTTAGTAGCCCTCTAACTTGAATATACAGTAATTTATTTTGTAACCTTACATTGAGGGTGCTATAACCCACCATAGGCCTGTGAATACTTAAATAATTCAAGTACTTATAAGAGGGGTTTTAGACTGTAGATTTATTAATAATGGATACAGTTTGATATTTACTAAACTGTTCTATGTTGGGGGGAGAAGGAGACAGTTAAGATGTCGTTTGCATGGTAATTGTAAAGAAAGTCATAAATAAAGCATGAGGTGAAGTTATATGGAAATGCGACTCCCCAGGAAATGAGAATATTTTAACAAAATATTATCTCGGGCCCATTTGACCCAGGGTCAATTAGAAAAGAAACGTCAGCGTCGACGAGGACGAGGACGCGAGGCTGAAATTAACATTGAAGCTTTTCCTCTCCTGCCTAATTTGCAAGGCTGATGCAAAGTTGAGCTGAAACAAGTATATTGTCGTGAGATTGTGGTTTAATTTGACAAGGCGCTAAAAAGTCGATTCCGATCTCGCTCTGACAGACAACAAACACA
>NW_015505253.1:336305-337590 GCF_001515645.1 Sinocyclocheilus grahami | reverse complement strand
GTACAGCCTTGATCTGTGTCAACCATAACTCTGAGTACTGCTACACAGCAATAACTCTTTCTGCCTTTATATGCCAGCAACTCATGCATTCCACCAATTATTGTGAATATCATGCATTTCGGTTGAGATGCATACTAGCACTGCTTTAAACTTGACCTTTCTGTGAAGCCTTCTTTGTCCTGCTATAACTACAGATACCATCATGAAAAGAACAGTCAACAACATGTCCATCTCAATATCAAAATACCAGGCTGGCCATTATTGAAAGCAGAGTTGGCTGAAATGAAAGTACTGCAGGGGAAGTTCAGGAGGTATATGGTTGCTCAAGGGTCAAGGGTATGGCCTTTTGCTGGGCCACAGGCTGCTGAAAAAGGCTGTGTTACGGAAACAGGAGTGTGATAAACGCTGCTTCATTCCATGTGCCATGCCCTTTATTGTGTGATATGGTATTCTTAGACAGTGACAGGTTTCTTAAGTCAGGTTTAAAGTTACAGAGAATATCAAGTGCCTGTGTGATATGGAATCATTTGTGTATGATCCTGCTTTGGAGGCTTTGCCATTAAGATTGCAGTTTCCAAATGCAAAATGTTCTTTGTTCACTTAAATTACTCTATTTGTGTTTGGTTGTTGCTTAATTGTATAGTTTAAATCCTAGGAAAATGCCTGCATATTGTCAATTTAGAATCTTCTATTTTTTATTTTGTTTCACGATTTGTTCAGTCTGGGCTAATGAGTAAGCCCAGACTGAACAATCGGATCAATAATAGCACATTCTCATTCTCCGTGTCTGCTTGTGTGTTTCCAATTGATTAAAGTTGATTTGAGGATGTCTGCAAGAAACTAGCATTCACCTAGGAAATGTTTAGCTTTAAATTCTTAGCAAGTGTCTCCTTTCTATAGCAGCCCACAGTAAAAATGCACAATAAGGTAGCAGCGAGTGCAATATACCAGTCTAAGCAAAGAGATCGAATGGGTAGGAAGTTACAGATCACTAGGCTAAAAGAGTATTTTCTCATCCATGTCGATTTTGAATGAGGTCAGACTGGGTGACAGTATCAGGCCTTGGGTTATGTCAAGGTTGGATAAGGCCAAGTTTCGGATGATGGCCACCATGTTTCAAACTGGGTCATAAAGTGAGTGTGGATGGTGGAGGAGTTTGGAAAGGAAGCCAAAAGGATGCAGACAAAAATTATCCACCCACTATCACAGATGTTTACTGACAGACTGGAAAGTAATTGTCCTAAAATGTGTCACACCAATGCACTCCTTGTGTTTTTGTCTGAAA
>NW_015505253.1:330873-332835 GCF_001515645.1 Sinocyclocheilus grahami | reverse complement strand
GAGCGTGTTGTTTTCTCAGGGTTTGGGGGCTTTTGCCCCTGGCTCTCTGATTGAGGTACAGGCACTGCAGTGACTTGGTTTCCCGAGAGCCATTGTTGCTAACGTTAGCAGTGGTGGCGGGGCAGCTGACAGTCACGGGAATGGGCCATGACTGGCTGCTTGTTTTGTGCCACGATCCCTCACTGTTCACGCCCGCTGAAAAAATAAATACTCCGGCTCCGGAACTATAAATAATGGATGGCTTGTCCACTGTCACTTTAAATCTTGCGTCTAGCCACAGCCTGGCCATTATTAGGGTCTCCCTTTCTGTTTTTCTCTCTTGCTCTTTCAGTCTACCTTACATTTGTCTCTGCTTTACCACAAGAACCACAGTCTACCTACAGATTGTCAAAGGAATAGAAGGTTTACATGGTAAAATAAACCTATCTTTGAAATCTTCCATGACTCCCTAACCATACGGACCTCATCCAACATCAAAACATCCTGAAGAAGAAAGACACAGGAGAGAGAGAGTGGGTAGACGTGTGCAGTAAGGTAAACATTTTCATCTGCCACGATTCCAGTCTTTCATTTGATAGGTGCTGTAAGAGTGCTCGAGGGGCCGTGACTCAAATTCTGACCCCATCAAGCTAAACCAGTCGCCTCGCTGCAGCCCCTGCATGTGATGTCCATGGAACCCTGTCATGTTAAACATTGAGCAGGCCTGATGAAAATCTGTCCTGAGGATAAGTGAGGAGAAGAGAAGGGAGAGCGAGACATGCAGAGAGCAAGCGAAAGCTCAAGCCCACCCATTCGAACAGGAGAGATCATGGATTATTCACATTTGCAGCTGTGATAAGGAGAAAAATTGATGAAGAACAGCTGGCTGGAGCATTATGCGTGAAGGCTAGAAGCTGCTCCACCTTTGAAACAGCTGGGAAGCTACCAAAGACTGCTTCTGTTTGCCTCGGTCACGGAAACAAATCATTAAAAGCCAACATCCAGCTTTAAACTATGGCTTACATCTCTGGCTTGTAGGGTGGAAGTTCTGGTCAGACGAAGAAAAAAGAACTGAGATCTAGTGGTCAGCATATATCAAACTGTGGTGACTGTGTGAACGATGTGGGTTTTGAGTTTGTGTGGCTTCCTCTCTCTCAATAGTTTGCTGCCCTTTCAATAATTAAATGTCAAATGCTCAAAAGAGTGTCATGGATAGTCACACTAGAATTTGAGTATTAATTACTTTACACCCCACAATGAAAATGAGCGACAATTATATGATGTCACGGACCTGGGGTCTCATTTATCAACACTGCGTACGCACAACTCTTGGCATGCTTACGCAGAGAATCTAGTGGTAAAATGGGGATACTACAAAAAGAAAGTGCCGCTGCGTATTTCCTGTGTCCTTTAATTGCAAATACCCAATTAGTAATTTCATAGTTCAAGCTAGACATTTGCATAATTGGTATGAACAGCTATACAAGACAGCTGGGAAGTCTTTTGAAATGTGGCTAAAGTGTCATGGCTGATCTCGCTTTGCTGGAAGATTTGGCGAACCATGCACTGCGCAGAGAACACATTTTCAAAGACTGTGCTGATCTATTTAGTGAGAACACAGAATGGCTTCTCAGTCGGTACTGCTTTCTTTGCCATGATTTCGGTAGACGTATACATTCACGGGATTTATAAAGAGAGGTGTTGTCACCATATATGGTTATCCCTTAAAAATGATCATCCAGCACTTATTATGATTTTTTGCAAACTGCTGGAACTAGAGGATCATAATTTTAATATTTGGTTTTGTTGGGTACCTGGGCACTGTGGAATCAAAAGAAATGAGGAAGTCGACTCTGCTGCAAAGGAAGCATTATTGGCGGATCTCGAAATTTGTGCAGTACCTCCTATGGATTTAAACCCAATAATTTGTTCCTATGTTAATAATAAATGGCAAACAGAGTGTGATCTATATATATATATATA
>NW_015505253.1:328483-329501 GCF_001515645.1 Sinocyclocheilus grahami | reverse complement strand
TAAGTGGGTCTGAATACTTTCCGTACCCACTGTATATGAATGAATGAATGATGCATTTATATAGCCTCAATGATGGAAAAATAAATTATAAATTTTCTAACCGGTGGGACCAGATTGATTATACCCACTGTAGAATAGGTAATTCCAGGATGACACACGTCAAGTTTTTAATACTAGGGGAAGATCCTCTAACATGTTCTCTCTGCCAAATCCCTTTATCCATTAAACATGTTTTATTAGATTGTGCTGGTTTTAATTTTGTGAGAAAACTTTTCTTATTTAGTTTTTAACAGAGTTAAGCTGAATACAGTTTTTGAGTTTTTAGCACAAATAAATTGTAAAAACTTCAGCCATAATATTTCTCGCCGTGAAAATAGCCACAGGAGCTGGGATGGCATTAAACACAAACAAAGAAACAAACCATATATGGTTCATTGGAGGCATTTCTGAATGCAAATTAATGTGAACGAGCATGGTGCTTAAGAACATGCGGGACTTTTTTAACAATTATTATGTACTGATGTGCGTCCAAACTGCATGCACATGTTTGATAAATACAGATTATTTTGTACTTACGCACATTCTAAATTTCATTCGTAGGACAAAATATAGAAACTTAAGGTTGCTTTTAGTTAAAAAATAAGTTGATAAAATTTTTTATTCTATTTATTTTTTTAAATAATTTTAGTTCAAGTTTTTATTTGTGCATCCGCTCTGATAAGAAGAGATGACACATGGCAATATAGATTTAAAATAAAATCTATAATTATTTATTATTTTCTAATTTTCCTAAATTTAAAATGCTAAAACTTTATCCACTCACGGTCCTGCTACACTACAAGCCATGTAGCTTTAAAGTTTGTATTAATTTTATTGATGAGAGAGGTCAGTCTGTGACATTTGAACAACAAAGCATGTCAATATTGTTTTTACTCACGGATTTGTAAATGAGAGTTCACCAAACGTGATTACTTTTGATGAAACATCTATGCATATGCCATTTGTTCCAGCTCTCCCA
>NW_015505253.1:310258-328199 GCF_001515645.1 Sinocyclocheilus grahami | reverse complement strand
TAAGGCCTTAGGAGCCTACAGCCAAAGCCTGACTGCAGACCACAAACACAAAGACACCAAGAGAAAATACTGTCTCGCACTTTTTGTGATATAGGAGATTTAAGTGCTCAGAGGAAGGTGGAAAAAGTCACAGAGCTTTTCAGCAATCTTAGTAGATGACAATAACTAACATCTCAACATATGGAGCAGCTTATGAAGCTTATTCTATGCAAAACCCTGATTAACACTAAGCCCATACATATAGACAACATGTAAACATTCTCAGTTTATCTCTGGAAGTAGTAAATGGGGCCAAGATCTAATACACATTTGATATATATGCACCTTTTCAGTAATCCTAGGTTTAAAGATGTTGGCCAAAAGAGTGGGACTTTGTTTTTTATTTTATTGTTTTTTATTTTATTTTATTTATTTTTTTGGTCACTATGAATTTTATTTGATCCCAAAATGTCTTATTGTCCCCCAAATTTATTTATTTTCAGAAATGGCTAAATGCAAAATAATAATCAAAAAAGATGGTAATCAAATAAAGGCACAACACATTAGCAATTTAATTTATTTTTAACACAGACACAGAACATGCAAAATTCATATAAAAATAGCAGCATGTTTGTGCTTTAATATTCACAGACACTAGTCCATATTGCGATTTAATTCCATTCCAAATTCCATTTTTATTAAATGATTCTGACATAAGTTTTCTGCATTGTTGAAATCATTGGGCCCTATTTTAATACCATTTTTTATCATTGCCTAACTGAGAACTGAGAGTACAGTTTGGCTTACTGATCTTGCAGTTTATTTTCATTTTAGAACCTTTAAAAAAAACAAAAAAAAAAAAACAAAGACCAGGTGAACTGAACCTTGATTTTCACATTTCTGTATGATGTTTCGTCAGTAAGCCTTTTAGTCTCCTCGTTTGGCTTTGTTTTGGCTTGTGTTTCCTCTGGAGAAGGGGATGGCCGTCTGTTTCAGGGACAGAAAAATGATACAAACATAAACACTGGCCAAGCGATGGTTCCCCTCGGCAGCACAAGCGCACACACGGCAACAGGTGTGCCAGATCTCCGAATATTGGCACTTGGTTGATACACACACGTTCGCAAACACATACTATCTCCATGGATGGCTACAGTTCAGCTGCCAAATGTGGGGGTGTTTGGCAGCGATGCTTCCTTCTGTGTGACCGAGAGGTAGATCCAGAAAAAAAGTTTTTGTTTTATCACCTGTTGTGAAAGGTCAAGGTACATTTTTTCGTAATTGGCATTCACATGTTGCTAAAAAGACTGGCGTCAGACCTTTCTGTAATCCAGAAGTCCTCCAGCAAACTCCTTTGAAGATCTCTGCTACGAGTTTCCTATTTGGAAAACACCACATGGCACATTTTAAGTTGTTTTTTTCCTTGAGGGGGCAGGAAACCGGTCGGGTCTTTCAAAACAGTCAGGGGTTAATGCACTAATGGCATTAAAGAATGGCCCATCCACACATCTGGAACGATTGGTTTCTGCAAGAGTTGAAGAAAGTTAAGCTTTACTTTGTTTTCCAGGCAAAGGATGAGCATCTGTGACTGGGCACTGCCAGAGGATACTAGAAAATTCTGTTTCAGTATAACACAGAACTTGTTTTCATTTAGAAGGTTGGTGTGCTTCACCAGGAAGACTTCCATCTCTGTTGCTTGACCCCTTGCAGCCCAGCAGATTTAAACCACTTTAGGCAGGAAGAGTGAAGGAGGTTTGAAGGGAATAGAGATATGTGTTGCATTGTTCCTCATTCAGAAGGTTTGATTGTCTTTTAAAGGAATGATCCACCCAAAATGTCTCTGATCATTTACTCGCCCTCATGCCATCACAGATCTATAGGGCTTTCATTCTTCAAATTGGAAACCACCAGAGTTGATCCAGTGTAGACAACATTGCTGATTATGATGGGCTCTATTGTCTTCTGTCACTTTGTGTTAAGATCCTCGCATATAGTGAACAAGTGATGTAAGGAAATACTAATATTTGAAAGTTTTTAAACCATAAACTATCACTTCCAGCCAAGTTCCATACGTAAGTGAATTTTAAAGCTCATGCGAGAAGTGATATGGAAGCACAGAGGACTGTCACCAGAGATGGTCTTATTATTGGGAGATGCCAAGGTCTGCGTTTGTAACGTTGCAATGTAGATCACGTGTGCCTTGATAACCAATCACATCACAGCCCTGATGTCATGCTGGGGAAGTCGTGGCTTAATGGTTAGAGAGTCGGACTTGTAACCCAAACGGGTTCGAGTCTCGTACCGGCAGGGATTGTAGGTGGGGGGAGTGAATGTACAGCGCTCTCTCCCACCTTCAATACCACGACTGAGGTGCCCTTGAGCAAGGCACCGGACCCCCAACTGCTCCCCGGGCGCCGCAGCAAAAATGGCTGCCCACTGCTTCGGGTGTATGTTCATGGTGTGTGTGTGTTCACCAGTATGGGTCACCATACTTGGCCATATGTCACTTCTGTCAAAGTTGTGCAGCAGTTAACCACTGTTTATCAGATAACATAGAAATGACTGAGAATTACCGTAAACTGAATCCTAACCATCAGAAAAAAAATTATTCTCTTATAAAACACCATTTTTTTCTATAAAAATTGTTTGATTAATGTTTAATGGCAAATATATTGAAGATTAGCTAACAGGCTATTGCACGGAATGATCTGAGGGCATGTACGGGAAAATTCTGAAGTTCAGTGCATTTCGTGCACATCTCCCCCCGGGGGATGGAAACATTTTCAAAAGTTTTGCAAAATGCGCCACGCTATATTGTCAAATTCTCAAGACCTCAAGATCAGAGTCAACATTCTCCCAGTATGGGTCACCATACTTGGCCATATGTCACTTCTGTCAAAGTTGTGCAGCAGTTAACCACTGTTTATCAGATAACATAGAAATGACTGAGAATTACCGTAAACTGAATCCTAACCATCAGAAAAAAAACTAGCACGAAATAGGCTAATTAGCTAATAGGCCATATGATATGGGGAGAAGTAAAAATAATTGGTGAAAAGTTTAAGCTATTTTTCACTTTAGAAGACATTGAATTATCATTTGGGGTTGTATGGTTTATCATGTTCACGTTGTGGTTTTTGAAGCATAAATTTTGGTTGTCCCGTACAATTACATTACAGAACCTCACAGAGATGGATTATTATTTTTTATTGTTTTTGTTCATCTGATAATAAAACTAAGTCATACACATCTGGGATGACATGAGGTTGAGTAAATGCTGAGAGAATTTTCATTTTGGGTGGAATGTCCCTCTAACAAACCAGAATGTTGACTCTGATCTTGAGGTCTTGAGAATTTGACAATATAGCGTGGCGCATTTTGCAAAACTTTTGAAAATGTTTCCATCCCCCGGGGGGAGATGTGCACGAAATGCACTGAACTTCAGAATTTTCCCGTACATGCCCTCAGATCATTCCGTGCAATAGCTGTTGGATGCTATTTCTTGCTTCGTTATCAAGAAGCTAATAATAGCAGAGCATTTCTTTCTTGGCGTCTGTCTCTTCGCTCAGCGTGTTTCCTTTAAGGATATCCTGATCAGATTTTTTTTTCTTTGCAGGCGCATCTCATCATTTGATCTCTCACCCTTTCTCCCTGCTCTCTTCTGTCAGCCTTTTAAATATAGGCCTCCAGGTTCGCTAGCATGTTTGTTTTTGAGATTCTGATTGGAACAGAGCACTCTCTCTTTCTCTCTCGCCCTGTAGTCACGCAGCCATCATCACCTCCAGTGGCTGCAGCCATGGCCTCATTTTCCGCAGGGACGCGCTCCACTTATGGTGCACTCTTAATTACACTCTGCACCGCTGAGGTACGTTACACACCGTCGCTGCAACCGACCTCAAGAAAGATAGAGCTCGCCGCAATGGCTGCCAGACACGCTAATTTTTCTCCTCTTCAAACCGGCTCTGGAACACGCATCGAGAATTCAGCCTCCAGTGTAAATATTGGTACTCTGATTGTTGCATTTGGCTAAGGCCCTGGCTCGTCTCTGCGAGTTAGCAGTTCTGTAGGCTGTGTGCTCTGTCGGGCCATTAGCCAAAGCAGTACAGGTTCCACATAAAGCGTGTTGTATTTAAAGGAAAATTTCACAGAATGTCAGTGCTGCTCTCTTCCGTAAAGTGAAAGTGGTCGGTGATTCATTCTGGCCAGCTCCAAAAAGGATTACATAAAGCAATTACATAAAATTACAATAACTTTGTGTGAGGAACAGACTGAAATGTAAGCTATTCACTACTAATCTTCCTCTCCGGAGGATCTCTCAAATCTCATTTACTCCTTCAAATACAAAATGCAGACACTATTCTCATCAAGTTTGACATGATCATACTGTTCTTCACACAAAACTATCTTACGCCTTGAGACAACTTGGAGTGTCCACCATTTTCTGTAAATGTTCCAAGACTTCTGATTCATTAGCCGTTGTAGGTCAATAACTGTGTTGTAAATACAACTTAACCACTGATTTCTAGTTGTGTCCATTTTTGGAAGGCCAAACAAAGTAGTTTCGCTTTCACAATGAAACAGCGTCACACACCGCGGCCTACAGTGAGCAGAGGCCGGTGGCTAGAGTGAGGAATGGCCGGAGGGTTAGAGTGAGCGGCGGCGGCCTACAGTGAGCAGAGGCCGGTGGCTAGAGTGAGGAATGGCCGGAGGGTTAGAGTGAGCGGCGGCGGCCTACAGTGAGCAGAGGCCGGTGGCTAGAGTGAGGAATGGCCGGAGGGTTAGAGTGAGCGGCGGCGGCCTACAGTGAGCAGAGGCCGGTGGCTAGAGTGAGGAATGGCCGGAGGGTTAGAGTGAGCGGCGGCGGCCTACAGTGAGCAGAGGCCGGTGGCTAGAGTGAGGAATGGCCGGAGGGTTAGAGTGAGCGGCGGCGGCCTACAGTGAGCAGAGGCCGGGGGCTAGCATGAGGAATGGCGGGCGGGTTAGAGTGAGCAGAGGTGCGGGCTTGAGAACGGCGCGGCCGGCGATTTCGACGAAGGACGACCCCAGACTGGACTCCGCTTCGTCCACGGTAAAAGCCGATCCGGCGATCGACAGCGCAAAGTTTATGTATTTCAAACAGTGTGTTCAGGATTACAATAGTTAAATAATATAATAAGAAGCACCAGTTTGCAATATCAAGCAGCATGACAAGTTGTTTTTGCACAGGCAAAAAGTTACAAATGGCCAAACTAGACATGCGTTAAAAATAAAGTGGATTGTGCAAGTGTTGGATGGACGATGATTCTGCAAGTTTTTGTGCACCATTTTTTGAGTACATTTCATTGGTAACAACCTCTGTATCATTTTTGCACACAAACAAATCGTATGAGTGGAAAACCTCAGGTGTTGCTAAACAAGTTATTCGATTACCAACAGCATCAACAGTAACAACAGTGTAAATAAAACTGTAAAAAACATGCATCCTTCTGTATTATTCAAGCATGCATTATTCAAATATTCATTGTAAATATAACAATCTTAAGTGTGCTGTATTGAACAAACATGCTTCAGCAAACTAATTACTTGTATAAAGTACACACACACACACTCACACATACATACATATATATATGTTATGTAAATGTATATATAAACAGCAAATGTGTTGCTCATTGTAAGTTGATGTTAATGCATTAACTATGTTAACGAATGGGTGTTTTTTTTTAAATGTTACCCAAATATGTAAACTTTTATGCTGCCTTTTTGGAGCTTTGTGTTATAAATTACCATCCAGTTTCTTTCTGTGGAAAACAGAAGCAAGGACATTTTGGTTAATATCTCCTTTTATGTTTTACATAAGAAAAAGTTATTAAATGGGTTTGAGTAAAATACTGACAATTTCCATTTCTATACAAATGATTCTTTTACAAACAAATGCACACAAATTAAGCGTTTTGAAAATGGACTTGCACAGAGATATAAGATAGATGGTAAAAGTTGATAAATGCTCAGCTGAGAATATGCTGACGGGAATAACTGAACATTGACCACTTGCATTAGAAATGTGATTTATATCAGCAGCCATTGTACTAAGGGAAAGGGAAGGGGTTCTGGCATATGAAATGTATCATGAAAGACACGAATGTGTAAAAAAAACGGCTGACTGACTTTCGCTACGCCTGCCAATATGTGATATGTAACTCCCTTTTAAAACAGGAGAGATCAATTTTAGCAAGCTCTCCCTGTCAGGAGAGGCAGAAAAACCTAAATTAGCTTTATTGTTTCTTATCATTGCACAAGATCGTATTTCTTCATGTTAAATCACAAGTGCTCGTAGCCTTTCATAATGACTTTGAGAAATCAGCCACTTTGTAATGACCTGTGCTCCAAAAACCCTAACTATTGTTTCAGGCGCAGTTATAACAAATGACCTTTGCTGCTGTAATGTGTGTGTGGAAGTGTGTTTCCCAAGTGCTCACATTCCCGGCCCCAAACACACTAATTATTGCATACCAGCAGTTTGGTCCAGAGGTTTTCCTGAGTCGACAGCTCATTTGATTCATTAGTAAGCTCCCTGTACGGTTTGACCAGAGGACCCTGAGGGAAGTAAAGCAAGAAAAATTGGGAGAGTGACAAAAATGGGAAAATAAGAATAAAGAGGTAGGTGGGTGGGTGGAGGGACCGAATGAGAAAGATATGAGAGTGTAGGACGTGAAAGAGACAATATAACCGTGTGCTTTGGGGGAAAGATGGAGGGATGACATTGGAGGTTTGCCCTGATCACTCAAAAAGAAAAAAGATGATTGATTTGCTTGCCTGGGAGATGACATGCCCCAGCCGAAGCAGAGAGCTGTTAACTCGATATGCACAGAACAACTCAAACCTGTTGTGACTTCGAGAAAACACCTAGCTTGACTGGGCTGGCCGTAATGGCACGCAGATTGGCAGTGAGATGCAAGAGACCCGCAGGGCAAGACGAGGAAAAGAGGGTGGAGTAACAGGAAATATAATGGAGATGGACAGATTCTGAGGCTTCCTTAAATACTTGTTTGCATAGTTTAACTGAGTGTGGCGTCTGATGATTTCAATCATCGTCTGTTTGGAGCGAATATATCGTGGCAATAGCTTCCTGTGGTCTTGTGCTTGTGCAGTTTGGTGGCTTTTCTTCTGTCAACATGGAGATATCCAAGTGTGTGCTAATTATTATGAATCCAGTGTGGAAGAACAAAGCATTGTTGCATCACAATGCAAAAACTACTGTGATGCGTGTGGGTGCAATGCTCTTAAATGTTGTTTTCATGACTATATGCGATCCGTTCTAGAACTGTGTGTTTAAATGAGCTCTCTGTAGTACTCCATTCTGATTGGTCCATCACGACTTTCTGCAGTCAAGTAATTTTTGTATAGATTAAGTTACTGTTTTCGAGAGGAAAAACTTGGAAAAAAGTTTTTAAAAAGGACTAAAAAGTTTGTGTGGGGTAGTAGTTCATGTAATTTTAATTATTTATACAGCAAGTAGCTGTGTACAAAGCAGGAAAATGTGCTATCAGCCAGTCATTATCACAAAATAAACCCCTTCAGGGTGATGCAAGACCATTTGCAGTAATGACCCGCCAAGTGTGTATTATTCTTCTGCATATGATGTTGGCTTTGTTGTTAGAAAAGACATCATCAGTGATGCTGATGTTGAAGTGTGTGTGTCTATAGACCCTTTCGCACCACTTTAGATCCAGAACTAAATGTACGGTACTAAAGTACTGGGACGATTTTGTGCTAACTATTTCCCAGTACCATTTAAAGGGTTGCATTCGCACCGACAGTGTGTACTAGGAAGTGACGTAAGCCGGTCGACAGCGACATCATTTGTGCGTGGCGTTCAACAACAGAAACAAAGAAGAAGAACATTAACAACAGGAGGATGGAGGACGCTGTGATCGGAGCCGTGTTTTTGTTGTGTCTCGCGGGTTTCACAATAATGGACATGGAATGTCGACGTATGCGTAAAGCGATTGAAAGAACGGAAAGGAGGACTAAGAATCTCCAACGACAACTGGCAGTGCTACATTTGCTACAAGTGCCTGCGCTTCAGCGTCCGTACATCTATCGCTGTTCTCCATACTTGCGAAATAAATTGACACAATGTTTACAGTATGTTTACACGGCGTTTTAAATCATGGCGGGTGAGGGCGTTTTCATATGCGTTTGGCCAATCAATGTCTACTTGCGTCACGATTAGTACCAGTTGCGCTGGTTAGACCTTGCTCCAGAGTAGGAGCTAATTTGGTTCTCGAAAAAGGCAGTCCGGTACTAAAATCGCTCACAGTTCTGGCGGTGCGAACACGCCGAAAAGTGGGTAGTTCCACAATTAGTTCTGGTTCTATGAAAAGGTTCCTGCGGTGCGAAAGGCCCTTTTCACACTAATAGAGAAGTCCTGGTACTATCACCTTAACGGGTTTACAGCTGATTTCTTTTCTCTAGTTAATCCCGCACCAAGCTAATGTGGATTTATCTGGACTCCCGTGAGGGCCCTGATTAAATCGAGCTTCCTAAAGCCCGTCCCTGCCTCTCTCTCTCTTTCTCTGAGAATAAGAGACCCCTGCATCAAGCAGGGAAGTGGCGTTGTCGCTACCCTGTCTGTCACCAGCAATTAGCGGTCAGATCAAAGCGCTGATGCAATCACAGCCCCACTGTGGCTTCCTATTATCATCCCCCGAGAGGGCTGACACTGAACGAGCACATCTGTGTGTGTGTGTGTGTGTGTGTGTGTGTGTCTTTGAGAGAGGGGTGTTATATCCTTTCCTCGCTTTCACTGATCTCTGTAGGTAATGCTTGTACCACACCCTTCGTCCTGCAGTCATTAGTACGTTTAAATTTGATTGTCTTAACAATCAAATCAGCATTCAGGCTTAACCAGACAGAAGGGCTAGTCACAGTCTTGTTATTTCACATTCAACAACTGCTCAAACTTGTCTACCCAACCGTTTACTTTATGTTGCAGACAGAAAAAGAAGTAGCTCGCTAAAAGTTTACAATTCATATAAACACAAACTTATTTGCAATGTTAGCAAACTGTGGATTGTTAAATATGTGAACAATGCTAATTACAATAAAATAATATCATACATTACAAGCTATACCAATCTTGCTAGTTACCAAAATAGAGTAAATAACTTCCAGAAGTCATCCAATAAAAGCTAATATTACAGTTTGCCACCATTTGAGTTGAAGATAATGAGGAAATAGAATCTGAGCAGTTGGGGGTCTTATTTGCATTGAAATATTTTGCGTGTGACGCCCACACTACACTGCAATGTAAACAAACATAAGCATGTAGACAGTGGTTAAGTTTGACTTGGTGCTTAGTATGTCATAAATTCATATACCTATGAAATGAGAGATCTGAAATTTTAAAACTTTTGTAATGTGGAGAATTAGCCTGTTAGCATTATCCATTTAGCATGCAATATCGACAATGGCTGTGTCCGAAAGCTAATGCAACTGACTCAAATCCTCGCTGCCTTATGCAGTGACTTTGCAGGCAGAGTTTGCACATGAAGGTACCTCACGAAACTGGTTTCGGACAGACTTCTGAGGCAGCATAAAAGTTTAATGATCTACAACAAAATAGAGAGACTGAGAACTAAGTGAATATTTAATTACAATATTAATTTCTCGCTAGAAATTGCATCAAAAGTGAAAAAAAGTTGGTCAAAAACCTACGTTTACACACAAACTGACCACCAACTGCAACTTTCAGATTCCATTTTTATTTTTTAGCTCAACCATCATGGATTTGAATGCACAGGATTGTGGGATATCAAAGGCAGTGAAGGATACATCTATACTGCCTTCAAAAATCGATCAGATGAAGGCATCTCAAGAGACAGGAAGTGAAGCTAACTCTGGATTCAGATATGCCTTGATGCCTGCGTACCTTGGAATACATTTTCTGAACAAATATGCCAGTTTGTCATAGCGACTTTTAGCTGACTTGTTTGTCTGTCTGCAACATAATGTCACATTAACTGTTAAGTAGACTGTATATTATATTATATTATATTATATTATATTATATTAGACTTCTTTGCTATAATTAGGATTGTGGGATATCAAAGGCAGTGAAGGATACATCTATACTGCCTTCAAAAATCGATCAGATGAAGGCATCTCAAGAGACAGGAAGTGAAGCTAACTCTGGATTCAGATATGCCTTGATGCCTGCGTACCTTGGAATACATTTTCTGAACAAATATGCCAGTTTGTCATAACGACTTTTAGCTGACTTGTTTGTCTGTCTGCAACATAATGTCACATTAACTGTTAAGTAGACTGTATATTATATTATATTATATTATATTAGACTTCTTTGCTATAATTATATTATAGGAGAATCTGGAATTTGTTGTATATTGATTAAGGCTCTTAAAGCCCCTGGAACACACACCTTTCATGGCTAATTTGGGGACAGTGCAATGAAAGCAGCAAAGTGTGGTGCGTCAAATGTCACCCATCATGGTTATTTCAGGGGCCATTTGACGGCGCAATTCCCGTCTGCTAGCGTCTCTCTGATATGGTAATGCTAATTAATGGCATCTTATCATGGCGGCACTGATACTCACAATCAACAAGATCTGGCTGTGTGTATTTCATTTAATGTCCTTCAGCCTCAGCCAGTGGCTGTTAACATCGTTAACCTTTACTCGGACACAATGGAGATAGACAATTGTTTTGTTTTACAAAAATTGTATTTGATCAGCAGGGCTCACCTTTTCCAGAAGCCTCTTCTCTTGTCCTTCTAAATGCCAGATAAATAAACAGAGCTGCTTAGAATGTCACTCAGCTCTCGTTTTCACAGTTAGGTTTCTGACATATGACTAGAAATGATAAAATAAAGGAAATCACGACTTTGTCAGCAACGTTTATGTGAGTGCTACAAACAATTATTTGTTGTTGGAAGTCTTGTAGGTTTTGAATGACGATAAAGGTTGAATTTTTCTGTAAGCCAGATTTTGTCATTTTATTCCTCATATTTGTGTATTTATATATTTCTAAAGCAGCTTTGTTTATTGCAATTGCAACTTCATATCTCACAATAGTGGCTTTATTTATTAGCAGTTCTCAGCTCCACACACACACAAACTCAAACCAACCGCATCCAAGCATAAAACTCCTCCCTTCTCCTTCTGTCCCCTCACTGAGGCAGAAGTATCCAAACTTCTCCTCTCCAGCCATCCTACAACATGCCCACTAGACCCAATCCCCTCACACCTTCTCCAAGCAATCTCCCCTACACTTTTACCACCACTCACACACATCATCAGCGCATCTCTTCTCACAGGCACTTTCCCCACTGCATTCAAGCAGGCTTGGGTAACCCCACTGCTCAAAAAACCTACATTACACTTCACTTACAGACAGCTACAGACCTGTCTCTCTCCTTCATAGCAAAAACTTCATAGTTTTTAACCAGGTATCATTGTTTCTTACACAGAACAACCAACTGGATCCTAACCAGTCAGGCTTCAGGAGTGGCTATTTAACTGAGACTGCGCTACTGTCAGTCACTGAAGCCCTGCGGATTGCAAAAGCTGATTCCAAATCATCAGTTTTTATTTTGCTGGATCTATCTGCTGCTTTTGACACGGAGAGATCCTCATCAGATCCTCCTGTTCACCCTCTAATCACTGGACAGCACAGGGATTCTACTTCGCTGGTTTGAATCCTATCTCACTGGTAGGTCTTTCAGGCTGGCCTGGGGTGGGGAGGTATCCAAAGCACATCAACTGGTCACTGGGGTTCCTCAATGATCAGTTCTTGGACCCCTCGTCTTCTCCATATACACTACATCACTGGGACCCATCATACAGGCACATGGTTTCTCCTACCATTGCTATGCTGATGACACAGCTCTATCTCACATTTCAACCAGATGATCCAACGGTAGCTGCACGGATCTCAGGCTGCCTGGCGTCTTGGTGTAATCTTTGATGACCAGCTGACTTTCAAAGACCACATTGCAAAAACTGCTAGATCTTGCAGGTTTGCATTGCACAACGTCAGAAAGATCAGTCCCTTCCTAATGGAGCATGCTGCACAACTTATTGTCCAGGCCCTTGTCATTTCTAGGCTGGACTGCTGCAACGCTCTTGCCGGCCAATCAGTACACTCATTTATCGGCACTCCAGGAAGCTGTATAAATCACGCCGGACGCAATCGACCCGAACTTTACTCATAATCAGTTGCTCAGAACAACTCATGGATTTGCTGCTTGCTTTGATCACTATTAAGTTATTTAAGAACTTTGATGGCAGGCCATTGGGCGAGCCAGGAATTTATTTTATTTTTTATTCGTGAATGTGTGTTTGTGTTGGCTTGGGCTTCATGTATAGCAGTTGTCTCTGTTGACTTTAATTTCACTCTTTCTCTTCTTCACACTTCTTTTGTCTTCTAATCAGAGGTTGCGGTAAGCGGTGTGGATTTGCTGGTGGAGTCGGAGTGTATGTAGGCGGAGGGAAACCCGGAGCCAGTCAGTGTAAAATAAATATGGACGGTGGAGGGGCAAACGGGAGCGGATCATCTGTTTTGCCATCTGCTCATGCCACTATGTGCGTGGAGCCACATCGATGGCTGCTCAGTCTATCGAGACTTGTGTTTTTTTGAATGTAGCTTAAACTGAGATCTGCCTGTTTGTACTTATTCGTAGACGAAATGCATTTTCGCTCATTAGTGGATGCTTTCATTGACTGTATACAAACACATGAATGCCAAAATAAGAAGTATGTGTGACAATGTACTTTTTATACTTTCAACGTATCTGTTCACATTGTGAGGCATTTCCCATGGCGCAGTACGTTCTGCCTGGACGATAATGCGGTGCCATATAGTTAATATCAGTAATATGCAGCATGCACGATACAAGGAAATGGTCAGTAACATCATCACTTTGAGGTACGATATCTATACCCATAAGATCAATTCCATGCAATATAATTAAATCTAGCGTATGGTTAAAATGATGAGTGAAGATAGATTTATTTTGCATATCTGACAGTGTAACATTAAGCAGAAGTATTTCAAAGGAGTTAAACCTGTATCCTGTCTTCTGAGTAACATTGAGAAAGAATATCACTATACATTGTTGCAACACCGCCGCCACGACCAGTCTGATGGGGCTCATGCTTATAACAGTAGCTTGGTGGAGTAGACTCATTTAGACCAATATAATAATTTGGTTTTAGTCAGGTTTCTGTCAAGCAGAGTACATCAAAGCTATTATCTGTGATCATTTAATTTACAATAGCTGCTTTGGGTGCGAGTGATCTAATGTTTAGGAGCCCAAACTTTAAAAATCGTTTTTGTTCATTTATTTAAAATTTTTCTGGTTTAATCATGATCAGATTTTTTCTAGATCCTGCATTAAATTTATATTTTGACCTCACTATTCGGGGAACAGACACAGACTTTATAGATTGGACAGCGCAAGTACTTCTATCATTTAAGCGGGTAGAACAAAAGTCATCAGGTCAGTTATTTGAGATTTGACTTACTAGTCATATGGTGCGTAGCGTCCTGGAGATGTTGTAAGGAGACAAATAAGCAGCCTCCTTTTTTCTACCTCTATCTTTCTATTCATTAAAGATTTATAGTTCAGTAACAGTTTGGCATGCCACTAAAATAACTTTATAATTAGAATACTGACTTACTAATTATTAGACTTCCTCTTTTACTATAGTACATAAAACTTGCAGTGTTTTTGCACTCAAAATGTGTTTCTAGGTCAGAGTGACTCAGAATGATTGAGCAGGTCACATTGAGTCAAATTGGACAAGTGGGACTCAAGCAAAACTCCCAACTTTTAACTCTTGATATGTGTATGCAAGCTGTGGAACGGAGAGGCAATTGTATGTATGGCTGGATGGTTTCATACACTCATAAATATGCTTTTATAGTGAAATCATGCAGCTGCTGTGTGTGTGTGTGTGTGTGTGTGTGTGTGTGTGTGTGTGTATGTAAAGACTGTTTGTTGCTTAAACGTATTAGTCACATATATTGGACCTCATGTGGAAATGGTTTATATAGGGAGTCATAAAGCAGATTTAATTTAATTTGTTTCAGCATCGGAGAATCAATAGCCAGTCAATTGTTATTTAGCCACACGAACAAGGGCTCTGTGATCAAACACAGCCTGATTGCTTTCATTGAAGCACACCAGCAGGAAAAGACGTGTTCTGTCTGTAGCGATTATGTTGCATTTTATGGCCATGTGTAAACTTGGACATGACTGTCATTGATGCGTAAGTCTTGTTTGCGTGATGGCACCTCCCTTTCCCCCAGACATACGCCACAATGGAACTGCCGGATATCCTTGATTCATCCGTTATCCTCAGAGTGACTTGTCTTGAAATGGAAAGTGGAGATGAATGATGACTAAGGCGACTCTTTAGCTTAAGGTCTCCTGTCTGTCATGTCCTGAACGATAAATGCCACCGGGGTGACAAGGGAACCGAGGGGGTCGCACAATTTACCCCATTTCCTCCTTACCCTGCTCTTTGTTTGCGGCCCTCCGGGGTCTGCTTCCTGTCTTCTCAGTAGACTTACATGCAAATTGGACCTAAAGGGTTGCTTGCCATGTAAGAAAAAACATAAAACAGAAAAGACAGAACAAACGGTCATTACGCTAAAGAGATCTGTCAGTCTTGCTGGTCCAAAAAGCGGTCCGTGTCTTGCTGTGCCCCCTTTGATACTGAACGTTTCCCTGTTATAAAAAAATCCTTTGTTCCCAGCCTGCCTCTGCACTGTTGCCGTTTGATAGAGAAATCCCTAACATCCCCTGTTCCGCAGTAAAGCCAGGGATTTGCCATCCCTCTTAGGCATAAAGACTGTCCCCTCATTCGGTTTGAAGCTGCACCAGTTTTGCCAGCTGTCGTGTTTTTTCCCCCTCCCCTCTCTCGCTGCCTCTCCATCAGACGTGTTTGAAGTGGCTCTGGCATTTGGCAACAGAGTATGAGGGCTTTGAAAATTGGCCTGGCTGAAAGTTTAATTCCAGCGCCCGAGTCACAGGAGGTGCAGGGACGCATGCCGACTCGGTACGTTTGAACCTGCGCTTTGAGTGACCTTATCAGCCCTGGAGTCTCCTCATTAACGTCATTACAGAGTCTGGAGAGAAGTCGGACTCTGGAAGGGAGGAAAAATTGTCGGTTTTGTCTCTTTAGGTAAAGAAGTCACAATCAACATTTGCTGTTCCAGTTGTTCACAAACCACCGCCCCAGTGGGACCCCCTTCTGTTTGTAGTCCATCTCTGGTCCACAAGATGAAGTGTTTGTCCTGTAAATCAGGTCAATATAACAGCCGGTGATTAAAGACATAGCCACAGCTCCGCCGAGGCCCATAAATAGCCTCTGGACTGGCTAAGAATTCTTATGTACGCACACGTACACGTCCATTGCACGCTATCGACGCTGAAGGAGACTAATCCCCGAGCTCAAGGCCCGCTCTTAGACACACATACATACCGGATCGGTTTCGAGGAGGGTGACAGGGTCTGATCATCAGCAAACGCGATCTTCCCCCAAGAAACCCCCCGTCCACTCTGATAAGCGGTAATCCCGGCTCGCGTGGAAGCGTGACCGAGATCAATTAAACTAGCGGCAGATAGCAATCAGAGCTGCGGGCCAGCCATCAAATGAAGGGAGGAGACAGAAGGAGGAGAAAAGGATCAGTCTATCTCCTGCTATCCTTTATCGTCCCTCTTTTCCTTTCTCTCTCAGTGCTGCAGTCTTCCTCAGAGCCCGGCGGCAAGCTGAGACTCGGGGATCGATTTTCACTGCCTCCTTACAGCTGCAAAAAAGACAACAAAGAACAATAACCGTCATCATCGCCACCGCCATTATATCTCTGGTCATCAAGAGGATCGTTATCTCCCTGAATGATACTCCTCTTCTGTGCCGGTTACATCAGCAAACTGCATTTCCAGATGTTCATGAATGCTTTGTCTACGGGGCTTCTTCTGTGATTATTTGATCTGTTATTGTTGTTGATGGTGCTGTCTTACAACTGACTTACACGTACAAAAACAATCCACCACATGAAGCATATTTTTTAATGTGTTAGCATGCCTACAAATAGAAAGGAATTTTCAAGTATGTTCTTGGAGTCGCGTGTAAACAGACGGCAAGTGTATCATTTGTGCCAGTGCGCCAGGTCCCCAGTGGACCACTTTTGCAGTAAGCCCACAGTAAGATTGAAGAAGATGATTGAGAAAGTGAGATATAGTATGTTTGGATATATTATGCTATAATATACTATGAGGTACGCAGTGATGGGTGGATTACTTACGAATTTTAGTCTGTTACTGATTACAAATTGCATGATGGAATTTATAGTTTGTAACACAATGTATTGGATTACACAATATTAGGTAATGTATTCTGACTACTTTTTGATTAATTTTGACCTAAAATATATTCCATTCTATATTAACATCATAAAGTGAATTAAACAATACATCAGGGGTTCTCAAGATCCATTTCCTGCAGAGTTAAGATACAACCCTAATCAAACACATCAAGGTCTTCGGGCTCTCTAGAAAGTTAAAGGTAGCTGAGTTTGATCAAGTTTGAAGCTGAACTCTGCAGGAAAATGGATCTTACGGGCCAGAGTTGAGAACCCCTGCAATACATTATGCCTGGGATTCCCAGACTGGGGTTCATGAATGAACTACAGGGGGTTTGTGAGTTGTTGAAAAGTTGGAAGACTTTTTAAATGTATAAAAGTGGTCAAATTTTAGAAAGGAAAATTTAAGAAAGATAGAAAAAAATAATAATTAGGGTGAGTCAAATTATGAATCATTTGTGAATAATAGGTAGTCATGTAATCTGTAAAAAATAACTGTAATCTGATTATAAACATTTAAAAATGCAATATAGTCTATTTACAAATACTTGGAATTTGATTACATAATCCAGATTACATGTAATCAGTTACTACCCAGCACTGACTATACTATACTATACTATACTATAATTCGTATTGTGCAATATGTACGTTATGTACTGTTGGCTACATGAAATATCCAAATAATCAAGTACATTTGATAGAAGTGCAGAAGACACAGTATCCCACAATGCATTGCTCTCAACTTGACCTGCAATTTCTACCCAATTTACTGTGATGTTTGCAAAGTTGGATGTGTTCCTGGGTCAGGGAATTTTGTTGGTCCTTTCTTAAAAAAAATTATCATTATTCTGCCCAGAGATGCTGCTCTTGCCCTGTTTACACCTCCTAGTAACATCTGTCTTGGGTGATCCGATCACATGTTGTCAGGCGAGACACACTGCTGTTTACACCTGGCAGTAACATGCATTTGAAAATGCATCTCCTGTGACTGTGTGTTATAGAGGGGTGTTTCCCTGATTTTGTGAACAAATGCATACCTCAATTTGTCAGTGTTTTAGTGTTGACAAATGCAAAAAAGTCAAGAAAGAAAAAAGGAAAAGGCCATTTTTAGCAGAATTCTTACTTATTAGGAGAGCTTTAGAAGTGCTTCACATTATATATTTCACTGCATGTTGATATCAGACATATTGAAGATGTTCTGTGAAGTCTTGTGCATCTATATGTTTTCCTCAAATTGGAATTTAGTTAGATATTTTCCTTTTAAAGGGGTCATAGGATGCCCATTTTCCACAAGTTGATATGATTCTTTAGGGTCTTAATGAAAAGTCTGTAACATAGTTTGGTTAAAATTTCTCAATGATAGTGTAAAAAACACTTTTTTTTACCCTGTCAAAAACAGCTCTATTCAGATCAAGCCGTTTTTGTAGCATTTTCCTTTAAATGTTAATGAGCTCTGCTGACCCCGCCCCTCGCTTCCGAGCTGCTCTCAGAGAGACTGTTTACTTTAGCTGCATTCATCGTGAAACTTGCTAATTATCACATTATTAGGAAAGGCGATTGCAAAGATTCATTACAAAACATTATACTC
>NW_015505253.1:277692-300355 GCF_001515645.1 Sinocyclocheilus grahami | reverse complement strand
TTTAAAGGGGTCATAGGATGCCCATTTTCCACAAGTTGATATGATTCTTTAGGGTCTTAATGAAAAGTCTGTAACATAGTTTGGTTAATATTCCTCAATGATAGTGTAAAAAACACTTTTTTTTACCCTGTCAAAAACAGCTCTATTCAGATCAAGCCGTTTTTGTAGCATTTTCCTTTAAATGTTAATGAGCTCTGCTGACCCCGCCCCTCGCTTCCGAGCTGCTCTCAGAGAGACTGTTTACTTTAGCTGCATTCATCGTGAAACTTGCTAATTATCACATTATTAGGAAAGGCGATTGCAAAGATTCATTACAAAACATTATACTCACTTCTTCTGTAGATGAGGCTGGCTCATTAATGATTTGCGTGAACATAGACGCATTTAGGTAGATCGGGGGCGCATTCCTTTCAGAAACAAATGTAATCCCCTTCGTCTTCAGCGGCTCAAATGTCGGGAGTAAATGACGACTGCTATGTTCATTATTACATCCAACAACAGAACACCTCAATCGCTTAGGAGTCATTCTTGCCTACATCTGCTGCAGCGGAAACAATGGCGGAATGATGACAGTCACTAAGACACCAGTCCAGTCTGTGCTGAAACGCTACTGTCAAGCAAACTATCGTGGGAGGGGCCTGTCTGTGTGATGTCACACAGACAGGCATCTGAGATTGGCTTGATTTGAGAAAGGGGAAAACATTTAACCAGATTTAAAAAAAAAACACTGGGTGGATTTTTATCATTATAGGGTGGTTGTGTACACACACTGCCAACACACATTTCAGTTCAAACAAGATTCATTACAAAACATTATACTCACTTCTTCTGTAGATGAGGCTGGCTCATGAATGATTCGCGTGAACATAGACGCATTTAGGTAGATCGGGGGCGCATTCCTTTCAGAAACAAATGTAATCCCCTTCGTCTTCAGCGGCTCAAATGTCGGGAGTAAATGACGACTGCTATGTTCATTATTACATCCAACAACAGAACACCTCAATCGCTTAGGAGTCATTCTTGCCTACATCTGCTGCAGTGGAAACAATGGCGGAATGATGACAGTCACTAAGACACCAGTCCAGTCTGTGCTGAAATGCTACTGTCAAGCAAACTATCGTGGTGATGTCACACAGACAGGCATCTGAGATCGGCTTGATTTGAGAAAGGGGAAAACATTTAACCAGATTTAAAAAAAAAACACTGGGTGGATTTTTATCATTATAGGGTGGTTGTGTACACACACTGCCAACACACATTTCAGTTCAAACAACTTGTAAAATGTAGAATCCTATGACCCCTTTAAAGCTAAATGTGACAAGTCATGTTTTCACAGAGAGGATATTATTTACATAGCTTTTACCTGTGTTTAATGGTTAACCGGACCATGTGAGTATCAAACTAGCTTTAACACCTCTTAGGGTCTGTTCACACAGAACTCGTTTTTCGATTTCAATGCGTTGCGTCTCCGTTGTTTTTCTATGTAAACACACTAGACGGACATGCATGGCCATTGCACTTGCATCTTTCATCTTTTGCAGCATCTTGTACATGAGTGGAACATTTTTAAGATGCTGGGTTAAGTTAAAATAATCTCAACTTTTACACGCAGTGCCTTCTCATCAGTTCCAAAACAATGGACCAATCAGACACCAGAGGTGGGGCAAGCTTTGAGAGCTTTTATTTACAGTACAGTTTTATTTGACGGCAACATGACGGAGGAGGCATTCTGCACAGCACTTTTTTAAAACAACATTCCTGAGTGTCGCGTCTCGTGTTTTTAGATGTTAAGATGCGTTCTGTGTGAACCGCCCCTTAAACTACTTCCTAGATTTTAAGCATTTCAAAAGGGTTTAAATTAAGACATTCACAGCATTATTTTTTTTGCTCAGTCTTTTTTCATTTTCCAGTATAAATATCTCAGCATTATTAAAATAACACATTTATTTGAAGCAAAATGACATTTTCAAATAAAGAAATGATTTGCCAGATGGGTAAAAAACAACTTTATTCAAAGGGAAAACAATCTATTTTTTTTAATTCCACAGTTTTTTTTAAGCACAAACCACACAAAAATTTGTAAGATATCTTTGAAAAATTTTATTTCCTTTTCAAGTAAATTTATCTTGTTTCAGCATGTTGACATTTTCACTAGAGAACAAGACAAAGTACATCAAATTGGGTTTGTGTTTTGTACTTGTATTTCCTGAATTTACCGATTTTCCCCCAGAGACATGCAACCAAGATACTTCAGAATCTCTGTCATTTCCATTTCTTTTCCCTACAGCTTAAAGATAAGACATCTCCCTACGTGTGGAAATGTCGGTTAGTATATGGAGGTATTTGGCTTGTTAGCGTCTGGCCTCATGGACTTCCGTATTCTAGCCCAACGAGTCATCCTCAGCTTTGTCTATCTTGCCCCCCAAATCAACACAGGAAGGAAATTAACCATCTGCTGTTTCTTGTGACCACAGAACACGCACATACACACCCATCCGCAGTCGGGTCCCCCCTCCATCCTTTCCAAATCTCCAATCTTGTGTTTCCTTGCTCCTGTCAAGGCAGCTTCAATTACATCCCTCCCTCCAGCTTATGTCTTGGGTGGATTACATGCGCTCGCTGTTGGCTGGCTGTATGTAGGCTATGTTGGGCTTTCTTTTCTAACACCCTGCCTAAAGACAATGCTGCTCTCACTCCCCACCAGCAAAATTCCTTCCGCTGCAGATCACATCCTCGGAATTTCAGCAGGGGTTTAGACAACAAAGTCGCGAATAAAAGAAACAATTTGGAATCTGATCTTCTTCATACCTCCTTTTCCCCTTACATTTGTTGTTTATTTAGAAAGTCTGTTTTCTTTTCTTTGCCAACTGGCTTCACTTGGAAGTGACCTATTTTAATAAAAGGGGGTGGGTGGGTGGTTTGGACGGGGTCTGGGAATCAGGGGCAGATTTGCTGGCGAGGCTGATGTCCTGGAGCACAGTGCCCTGATGCCTGCTTTACGCTCCCCAACATAAACATAGCAGTCGACAGAATCACATACTCGTGCATTCCAGTGAAGTGTCCGGAATAAGAGCTGGAAGCAGGCCTCAAGAGTCTATGTACTTTTAATTATTGGATCAACAATAACAGTTTATCAAGAGAGAAGGAGAGTGTTTATAGTCTTTCAGACTTGTTAGAATAAGCTTGAAATCCCAAAGTTTGTCTGCCCGAAATGATAATAATAACAATGATAATAAAAAGATGAATGCGTGACATTTTTGTTCTTTTCCACTTTTGAAAATCTACCAAGCTGCCAAAAAGCTAATTAGATTGAGCATAGGGTGGTTTCTGCCAACCACATTCTTTTGTAGCTTTTTTTGTAATCAAATAGCTTGTGTTAAAAAAAGACTTAGCTGATAATGGATTTTCTTGTGCATTTAGGGTTGGAAATAGCATTTCTAAGTGGAGTAAATCAGTATTTTCACCATGAGAGTGTGCCCTTTATTGTTTTGTTTGTTAGACCTATTGGTGGAACAATGCAGTAATATAGTTTTTTTATGTTTAATTAAATTAATTAATTATTTATGTATCTCTCTCTCTCTCTCTGTGTGTATAGAGAAAGTGCAAGTATATAAATACATGAATAATGTGTGTGAATATATATTCACTTTTTTAATTCAATTGTAATTTCAGTTGTAAAATTTAATTGTGATTTAGACTTAATGGTGGACCATGGCATTAGTGTCATTTTGTAACATTTTTCTTTTTTACCCTTCAAATTTAATTCATTTCAATTTAATTCAATTAGTTTTAGTCCATTTAGTTTACATATATATGCATGTGTGCATAATTTCTTTGCTTAATTTACTATATTCAATTTTAATTACATTTAAATAATATTTATTTATTTATTTGACTTAACTCAGCATTTTCAAAATACTTTGGATTTACCTTACCTTTTTCTTTTTTCTAGTGATTTAATGTCTTGCTGTGTTAGTTTTTCTTGTGTTATCATTGGCAAAATATAAAAAAACACTGTCATTGAACATCTTTGTCAGTTAGATTACCACTATGGTGGCCCACCTGAAAGAAAACATATCAGCTGTTGTTTTTCATTCTGTGTGCTTGTATTATCTGTTTTTGTTGTTGTCGTCAGTAGTGTAATTACTTGTGTATCTTAAAGTAAATCCCTAATTAGACATTATCCTCCTCCTCCAGGCCTTAAAGAGGATTGGGTTTGACTGTTTGGGTTTGACTCCTCAATCTGACCCTCAGTTATCTGCTACTGATCCAGCTGTCTCGTGTCAGTCAATAACCTACAGCCTGATTTTCCATTAGATGAGACCTCTGACATTCAGAAGCAAGCAGGAGGACACGAACAAAGACAACAAAAGGTGGGGGTTGATAAAACTAGATCTTAACCATAAAAGCTTATGTGTATCACAGCGGTTAGCACACGTGGCCCTGACGTGCTGGTCATGCAGGATTGAGTCCAGATCACATTCCTTCTCTCTCCCCAGTCATTTCTGGTCACTGTCTTTTGTCTCTGTTGGATGAAAGGAAAAACAATTGTGTCTACGTAAGTTTTAGAAATTATATGCAAGTCACAAGACTTGAAGCGATTGCTACTGCAAGAAGGAATGGAATTACATATGACTTTATCATCCATTCCAGCATGAGCGGATTTACCATTTACCCACCTCTCCACAGTCACTTGGCAGAGTAAATGGAATAGACATGCAACACATTAGAGCTGTGACACTTTGTGACCAAAGCTCCCATAATGCCTAAATAGTAAAGCTCATCTCCTAATCTATTTGATAAAGAACTGCTGGTTCTTCATGGGTTCGGGATTTATCCCTTATCCTGTTGGATCAAAGTGCCATGAAACTCCTAAAGCCCAAGAAATACTGCTCTTATGTATGCATTTGTTAATCTCAGCGGTAAAAGAAACACTATATTTGAGCAATGAGAAGTAGAAGCATTTCAGTTCAGTTCATTTTAAAGGGGTCATATGATGTGATTTCAATTAGTCCTTTCTCTTTGGAGTGTTACAAGCTCTTGGTGCATAAAGAAGATCTGTAAAGTTGCAAAGACTAAAGTCTCAAATCCAAAGAGATATTCTTTATAAAAGTTAAGAGTCAGCCACACCTCCCTAAAACAGCTCGTTCTAACACGCCCCCACATATCTACCTCACTATGTGGGAAGATTTGCATAACGCCACCCCAATGTTCATCCAAAGAAAGAAGGCGTAACTTTTATTCTCGCTGTAGTATTGTTGCCGTCGCTGTAGTATTGTTGCCGCCATGTCGTGAAGGCGCTGTGTGCTTCGTTGTGAAAGCGAAACTACTTTGTTTGGCCTTCCAAATGAGGACGATATCACTTCGTCATGCCTGAAGCTGATCCGTGCTGGTCGCTGAGGAAATACTTCAACTTCATGCTGTCGATCGCCGGATCGGCTTTCACCGTGGACAAAGCGGAGTCCAGCCCGGGGTCGTCACATGTGGTTGCCGCAGGCATCACAATATGGTAAGGGACGTAACATTTCCGTCACACGCTTGAGGAATTCGGCCAATCACAACGCACTGGATAGCTGGCCAATCAGAGCACACCTCGCTTTTTCAGACCGATGAGCTTTGTAAAAATCAACGCATTTCAGAAAGGCCGATGAGAAACCGTAATGTACAGTATGTGGAAAATAATGTGTTTTTTGAACCTTAAACCGCATAAACACATTTCATTACACCAAATACACAAAATAATGTTCTTTTTTAGCAGCATCATATGACCCCTTTAAACCTTTCTGGTTTGTTCTGGATTTCCATAGTGTATATCTATAGGGTAATCCTTGTTTGTCAAAAAGGTTCACATGCTGCTTTTATAGTGCTAAAAATGTAAGAAAAAAACAAAAAACAAAACCTTAATATCTGAATGTCTTTTTTTACTTGTACATTTTGTCTTATTGCATTGTCTAATTATTTTCCCCATGGCCTTTAACTTTTTAAAATATATTTGCATATATATATATATATATATATATATATATATATATAATTTCAATCATGACAACTCTGAAGATTTTAGCATGGTGATGGATATGACATTGTGAATGTATTTGGTCTTGGCGGACTAGATCTGCTACGCTGCTGCTGAATTACTGCTGCAGTTGGTTATTGCTGTAGTTGTAGATTATTGCAAGCAAGTACTGGAACTTGCTACTTGTCACGTTTCACTTGGGAGGAACGAGGAGATGCTGGAGAATACTTTAACTAGAATTTAATTCAACAAACAAAGGGATACAAACACAAGAACTCAGGTATGATGTTTAACAACGGACAGAGAACTAGGAATTGGGAACACTTTAAATACACAGACACCAAGTCGGACACACCTGGGAGCAAATTAACTAATGAATCAAACACAGCTGGATACGAATTCACACAACGAGTGCAGGAACAGGAGAGACCAAATAAGGAAAACAGGAACTAAGACAGGGGTAAAATAGGGAACCACAAGTCCACAACACTGACATAACTCCCCCCTGGAGGCTGGTACAGGATGGCAGGCAGTTCAGGAGGCTATGGCGGAGTAGGGAGCACGGAAAGCCATGGTGGAGCAGGCAGTTCAGGAGGCCATGGCGGAGTAGGGAGCACGGAAAGCCATGGTGGAGCAGGCAGTTCAGGAGGCCATGGCGGAGTAGGGAGCACGGGGAGCCATGGCGGAACAGGCAGTTCCCCTCCCCCCCAAAAAAAATACTTGGGGACGCTTACGGGCTCCAAGGCCCTCTCAGGGCCAAAACCGGCCGAATGGAGCCCTCCCTGGACTTAACTGGGGATCCGGAGCCCGTCCTGGGATAAACGAGGAATCAGGAGCCCTCCCTGGGCTAAACGGGGAATCAGGAGCCCGTCCTGGGATAAACGAGGAATCAGGAGCCCGGATCAGCTCTAGGCATGACGAAGCGGATATCCTCCTCTTTTGGAAGGCCAAACAAAGTAGTTTCGCTTTCACAACGAAACACACGGCAACAACAATACTACAGCGAGAATCAAAGTTACGCCTTCTTTCTTTGCGTAAACATTTGGGCGGTGTTGCAAATCTTCCCACATTGTGACGTAGACATGTGGGGGCATGTTACAACGGGCCATTTTAGGTAGGCGTGGTTGACTCTTAACTTTTATAAACAATATCTCTTTGGATTTGAGACTTTAGTCTTTGCAACTTTACAGATCTTTTTTATGCACCAAGAGCTTGTAACACTCCAAAGAGAAGGGAAAAATTGAAATCGCATCATATGACCCCTTTAACATCGATTTTAATCAAACAAACAAAGGGATACAAACACAAGAACTCAGGTATGATGTTTAACAGCGGACAGAGAACTAGGAATTGGGAACACTTTAAATTTTTTTAAAACACAGACACCAAGTCGGACACACCTGGGAGCAAATTAACTAATGAATCAAACACAGCTGGATACGAATTCACACAATGAGTGCAGGAACAGGAGAGACCAAATAAGGAAAACAGGAACTAAGACAGGGGTAAAATAGGGAACCACAAGGCCACAACACTGACATAACTCCCCCCTGGAGGCTGGTACAGGAAGGCATGCAGTTCAGGAGGCTATGGCGGAGTAGGGAGCACGGAAAGCCATGGTGGAGCAGGCAGTTCAGGAGGCCATGGCGGAGTAGGGAGCACGGAAAGCCATGGTGGAGCAGGCAGTTCAGGAGGCCATGGCGGAGTAGGGAGCACGGGGAGCCATGGCGGAACAGGCAGTTCCCCTCCCCCCCAAAAAAAATACTTGGGGACGCTTACGGGCTCCAAGGCCCTCTCAGGGCCAAAACCGGCCGAATGGAGCCCTCCCTGGACTTAACTGGGGATCCGGAGCCCGTCCTGGGATAAACGAGGAATCAGGAGCCGAACTCAGGTATGATGTTTAACAGCGGACAGAGAACTAGGAATTGGGAACACTTTAAATTTTTTTAAAACACAGACACCAAGTCGGACACACCTGGGAGCAAATTAACTAATGAATCAAACACAGCTGGATACGAATTCACACAATGAGTGCAGGAACAGGAGAGACCAAATAAGGAAAACAGGAACTAAGACAGGGGTAAAATAGGGAACCACAAGTCCACAACACTGACATAACTCCCCCCTGGAGGCTGGTACAGGATGGCAGGCAGTTCAGGAGGCTATGGCGGAGTAGGGAGCACGGAAAGCCATGGTGGAGCAGGCAGTTCAGGAGGCCATGGCGGAGTAGGGAGCACGGAAAGCCATGGTGGAGCAGGCAGTTCAGGAGGCCATGGCGGAGTAGGGAGCACGGGGAGCCATGGCGGAACAGGCAGTTCCCCTCCCCCCCAAAAAAAATACTTGGGGACGCTTACGGGCTCCAAGGCCCTCTCAGGGCCAAAACCGGCCGAATGGAGCCCTCCCTGGACTTAACTGGGGATCCGGAGCCCGTCCTGGGATAAACGAGGAATCAGGAGCCCTCCCTGGGCTAAACGGGGAATCAGGAGCCCGTCCTGGGATAAACGAGGAATCAGGAGCCATCCCTGAGCTTAACTGGGGGTCAGGAGCCCTTCCAGGGCTAAATGAGGAATCAGGCGCCCTCACTGGGCTAAACCTGGGGGCAGAAGCCCTCCATGGGCTATACTTGGGAACTGGTGCCCTCCATGGACTATACTCGGGAACTGGAGCCCTCCGTGGGCTATACTCGGGAACTGTGAAGCGCTTACGAGGAGCTGGCACTGGAGGGTGCTCTGGAGGAGCAGGCACAGCAAGGCGCTTTCGAGGAGCTGGCACTGGAGCCAACTCAGGGGCTGGAGCCAACACTGGAGCGAGCTCTGAAGCCGGAGCCGACACTGGAGCGAGCTCCGGGGATCGCTCTCGGGCGTGGAAGAGGGGCGTGAGCCGTCCATTTCTCCTCTTTCTCATTTTTTGGTTATGGGTGAATAGGGTGGCCGGCGGACTTGACTTCGTGGCGGCTGGCAGGCTTGAGTGCTGAATGGCCAGCGGGCTTGTGTGCGCCGCAGCCGGTGGGCTTGACATCGGAGCGGCCGGCAGGCTTGAGTGCCGAACGGCCAGTGGGCTTGTGTGAGTCACAGCCAGTGGGCTTGAGTGCTGAACGGCCGGCGGGCTTGACATTGGATCAGCCGGCAGGCTTGAGTGCTGAATGGCCGGAGGGCTGGAGAGAGCCGCAGCCGGCGGGCTTGACTTCGTAGCGGCCTGTGGGCTTGACATCAGAACGGCCAGCGGGCTGGAGAGAGCCGCGGCCAGCAGACTTGACTGAGGAATGGCCTGCGGACTTGACTGAGGAACGGCCAGCGGACTTGACTGAGGAACGGAGACAGTGCTGGGAGGAGATGGGTGGTCGGAACATTTGGCTGGGTATGTGGAGGGTCCTGGCGAGGGGTGAGCTGGTGAGGCGCGGTGGTTTTCGGGAGGGACTGGATGATGATTGCTCCGAACACTTTCTACCTCCAGATTAACTGCATTTAAATAAAGGACGGCCTGCGGACTTGACTGAGGAATGGCCAGCGGACTTGACTGAGGAACGGCCAGCGGACTTGACTGAGGAACGGCCAGAGGACTTGACTGAGGAACGGCCAGCGGGTCTGGGCTGAGGACAGAGACAGTGCTGGGAGGAGATGGGTGGTCGGAACATTTGGCTGGGTATGTGGAGGGTCCTGGCGAGGGGTGAGCTGGTGAGGCGCGGTGGTTTTCGGGAGGGACTGGATGATGATTGCTCCGAACACTTTCTACCTCCAGATTAACTGCATTTAAATAAAGGACATGATTAACCAGCTTGATCAGGGGAAAACTACAGTATACGTGGGAAGATCGCAGATGATTACGTCATCATCCAGCTCCAGCCGAAAACAGACACCGAGAGCAGAGTCGAACCAGCTCACCTGGTTGGAGAGCTCTAGGAACTCCTCTACATACCTCTCCAATTCCCGACCACCCTGCCGCAGACACCAAAGCCTGTCTTCAGCCGTAATCATCTTGTTTGGTCCGCTGTTCTGTCACGTTTCACTTTGGAGGAACGAGGAGACACTGGAGAATACTTTAACTAAAATTTAATTCAACGAACAAAGGGATACAAACACAAGAACTCCGGTATGACGTTTAACAGCGGACAGAGAACTAGGAATTGGGAACACTTTAAATACACAGAAACCAAATAGGACAATAGGACCTGGGAGCAAATGAACTAATGAATCAAACACAGCTGGATATGAATTCACACAACAAGGGCAGGAACAGGAAAGACCAAATAAGGAAAACAGGAACTAAGACAGGGGTAAAACAAGGAACCATAAGTCCACAACACTGACATATTGGGAACACTTTAAATACACAGAAACCAAATAGGACAATAGGACCTGGGAGCAAATGAACTAATGAATCAAACACAGCTGGATATGAATTCACACAACAAGGGCAGGAACAGGAAAGACCAAATAAGGAAAACAGGAACTAAGACAGGGGTAAAACAAGGAACACTGACACTACTGCCAATGCATATGGCGATATGGTGCCGTGAGTATTTAAGACATACTGCTGCTGCACAAATAGCATATAAAATAACCCGTAGCAGATCTATACAGGTGGAGCTGGGGAAGGAGGAGGGTTTCACAGAAACTCTGAAAGCACGCTGCAGGAATCTCAAGTGAATGCTAGTCAGCCATATAAATGTAAAGCATATGCAGCATGAACCAATCAGCTTGTGCCAAGTTGTTTAACTCTCTGAATATCATCAGTTACGATAACAACCCGTCAGCCTGTGCCATCTAGAGTTTCATGACTGAACTATATACAGTATATATATTTATATATATAAATATGTATATGTATATGTATGGAATATGTATATATAATATTTATATTTAAAATCTGCCGGCACAATAAGACAAAATATTCAACATACAATAAACAATTGCAAAAAAATTAATTTTTTTAACATTATAAATGTCTTCACTTTCACTTTTGATTAATGCTTCCTTGCTGAACAAAAATAATAATATATTAAAACAAACAAACAAACAAAAAAAATCTTACTGACCCTAAACTTTTAAACAATATTTAAAAAGTGGAAAAGAGTGCATAAATTATAGCAGATTGTATTTTTTTTTAGGGTTGCTTACTAGACTTTTAATAAACGGTGTATGAATGCTACACATTAACCTGCATTTGATATCTGCTTCTCCTGAGTGCCTTCATCCTCATCTTCCTATATTCCTAGTCCCCCGTGGAGTGTCTTGTCATATTTAAAACGTTTAGCACCTACTTCCAGTCGAGGGACCCCTACGGTTCCTAAAGCCCCTCTTGTATAGTCTGCCTTGAGATGTTTCTGTGACGCAGGGGGAGCCTCTTCCTTTCTGTCAGGGACCCCTCTACACATCCTTCTCGTCCATATGGTTGCACAAGGGAGCTTTGGATCTTCTCTTCCTCCCTCTTGGAAGATGCAAGGGCCCACACTGAGCCAACATGGCATCCTTTTCACGTATCACAGGCCTTGCAAACCGTTCTGAGAAATAATGATGAGAGCAAGCAAGAGAGAGGAAAGAAAAGGTTGGAATAGTCATGGGTGGGAAGAGAGAAAAAACGAGTAACTCACACCCGCTTGTCCCCGGTTTCCTCCACCACTAAAGTGAATGCGCCGAGCGGTGCTGTATAATTCAGTTTTAATGCGTTATATTGGATCCAGACAGGACAGATTGACTAAGCCTTACCCAGGGAATAAAGCTTGTCTCTCTATTTTCTTTCCGCCAGCCCCCTTCCCCCACCGCCACCATCTTTTTTCCTCTCTCTGTGGGGATTTTCAAAAAATATACTCTCCGTTCTACTGTATCTCTCTCGCTAGCTGAGCCGTGGCGCATCTTAATTAGCGGTTTTATGGCTTTCCCGAGTTTCAGTTCTTATTGCTTTGCGCTTATTTTATTTAAAAGCCATAATGGAAGCCAATTTCCCCAGTTTGGCTTTGAGTGAGAGAGAAAAAAAGCCATTTATAAGAACATCATCAACAACATAATGTTATAAAGGTAGTCATGGAGGCCCCTGCCCTGCCAAAAGGGAAAATTGCATTGTCTTTTTTGTGGCGTACTAATCAACGCTGAGCATGTGGGACACTGATGGTTTTGTTTGTCTCTGATGTTGCCAGGTTCACCTCACTATGCCGGATGGTGCAAATTACCACCGCTGCCGCCGTATATTACAATAGGTCAGACGTACAAAATGTGCATCTTTTATATTTAATGCCTTATGAATATTTAACTGTGGGGGTCAAGTCACTAGAAAAAAAAGTGAGTGTAGAAATCAATACATTGGATTTTTAAATGGATTCCAGAGTAAAACACAGGGTCTCTAAAAGAGAGAGACGAGGAAATAAATCGGCTGAGAGAAAGAACTGGAAAATTACCTGATGGTTAATCGCTTGAGATGCGAGCCAGGTGAAATTAACAGCAAATTTGGGATGCTTGCATGCATGTTTGTGTACTCTTGCGCAAGTTTTTAATTTCTGTCACATTTCTTGTGGACTCCAGCCAGTAGTTGAGTATATAACATGTTTGTTGTGTGTGGTGGTAAGGCGGTCTATCGCGCACACACTCGCTGTCATGCCCATAAATTCAATTCTGCAGATGGAAAACATGAAACACAAATAAATGTACTGCTATGAGAGGATGTGTGCCAGCGTGCTTTTAGCTCGTGGCGGCTTTTCCTTTTTCCCTCTTCACAATCTCATACTTTAAAAAGTGAGAATCGGGCGAACCTATCAGAGCTCGGCTTTGGCTGGGCAAACAGTGATTCCTCAAGGTACCCTGTCCTGCACAGTGAGGCGTTAGCTAGCAACCGATAGTGCCATTCTGCATGCGGCTTTGAAAGGAACGGAGCCCAAGGCGAGCTAAACATACTCCCTCATCCCTAAGCTCCAGGTTCCAGCTCTCCGACGATACGGGAGGAAAAAAAAACATTGGGAAGGGAGGGCGAAAGTGTGTTTAAAAAGTAGGAGAGTTCATAACGGTCAAAAAATAAATTTATGAAATAAACAAGGACAAGGGTTTGAAAATTGGAGCGGAGAGACAAAGAGAGATGGTGAGGAGGTAACCTAACCTAATTGTAAGACCTTTGTTTACAGGAAAAATGCAGTCCGTGGATGATATGGCGCTCGGATTGAAGCCAGACGCAGAGTCGAGAGAGACCCGCAAGGCTGGCAGCTGTTGATGAGTGCGGCTTATGGTCATTTCCAATTCATCTCTATACCGAAAGGTTCAGATGTTCTCTTCACCACAGGCAGGTAGAGCGATGGAGCACATTTATCTGACACCCTCCTCCCTCTCTCCTCACCTAGCCCTTTTTTATTGGTGATCTAACCTGCAATGAGGAGATAAAGACAGGCAGGCATTTTCCATAAATGCACTTATCAGAGCCCAACAAGCTCTCCAACACTTGTCTGACTGACAGCCCAGCTCTTCGGGATTCTGCAGGCATTTGATTCCCCTGCTTTACGTGGACGCACATGCACAAACGTACACACGTACAAACACATCTTTGCCTCTCGCTTTTGCCTTTGGCAACTTATGTGCACAGACACGAGGGTAGATGAGAACTAGTACACATGCTCAACTAAAGAAATGAAAGAACTATCGTCTCCACTCAAGCATGTGTGACACCTTTCACAAATAGAATACAAATAGAATTTCATGAATGAAATTTAAGTAATTGGTTGGTGAAAAAAGATTCATAGGCTTCAGTAAACTGGGGTGGTCTAACTAAATTTTAATGTTCATTTACCAAAATGTGCATTTTTGTAGCCTTGTTTTCAAAAAAACTTGGTAATGGCTAGTCTGGCCCTTATGTTACCAGACTCCCACCAGCTGCCAGGCTTTGACGGTGCTGGGCTGATGTTCAGACAGACGGAAGGAAAAAAAATTCACCCCTTCCAACCTACTGTACTGTTTATTTAGATGGAGATAGAAATCATCGCAGATTGGTACACAGATATTCCCCAGACTGAGCAGGTGTTTATCACACGTGGCTTCTGAGTTTTTTTATATATTTATTTCTACTTTGCGGAGGTGAGTTTGCATGCAGATGGTCCCAACCTTGGGAACGAACTAGATTTCACTGGTTTTGGCCACCTCCAATTAAGACCCCTAGAGACCGCGCGAGTGTGCTCGAAAAACTTAATGTAGGCCTTGTGTATACAGTTTTTTTTAAATGTAGAATAGACAAGTAGGCCTGTATCCCCAGGTGTGGTTTGGTCTCTTGATCTTGTGCATTCGGTGTTAGCTGGGATTTTTCAAACATCGCTGATGGTCTCTTTTCCACAGCTGCTATGGCGTTTAAGTAAAGTGAAAACAAGCGGCCCGTGGCTCTTGGGAATGAGTGTTAATCTGTTATTTTGCTACACCTGTTTTGGGTGGTAGATGAACATATGGGCCCTTCAGGAAAAAAAAAAAGTTTGGTTGGAGAAATTTTATTCAGGATGTTTGTAGGATGCTCTTATTTATTTATTTTTTGCATTTTGTGTGAGTAAAACAGACAGTTTTTCTTGTATCACAGACCATTTACTGGCAACAAGACAGTAACAGTAGACGCAGCATTTTTAATCAAGACCATCTTGTTTTACAGGCTTTGTGTTGACAGGGATATGCATTACGAGACATGTCAGCTGAGTAGAATCTGTTAATTCAACAGTCGCTTGTCTGTGAGACTGTCATTAAACCGCTGGTTGCTCCAAAGCACTGTTGCTAGTTAAAAAGCTGACTTCAGTATAAATGGTACACAGGTGGCCTTATGGTCAAAAACTTGGTTTGCAAAGAGAGATCGCAGATTAATGCAAATTGCAGTGACCCCAAAAGTCTTGCTTATGGTACTTAAAATATTGAATATTCAAATGGATTTGCATTTTTCAGTTGTTGAACATTTGTAGCAAGTGGTTGATGCTTATGAGAAAAGTTTTTGTTTAGAAAAAAGAATTAAAAAGTTTTGCAATGGAAGTCATACATTCTTAAGTGTACCACTTTGTGAAGATTATGCTTTATATTTATTGTATTTTATTGATAATTGCTCTCTCATTTTACTCCCTAGTTTCCGATGTCAGATCCAGTATATAGTGAACACAATTTCAGGGACTGAGAAGAATCTTAATCCACCGAGCATTGGGACAATAATATCTTGCACCTTAAACGTCACTGGGATTTATCAATGACATTGCTTTGTAATGCATTAAAATGGAAATCCTTTAGGTATGATCATATTGTGATTGGGACTACCATTAAATATTCATTCTTCTTCCATTTTGTTGACTTGAGGCTAAAGAAAATATGACATTTGCATCGTTTTTGGATAAACTGATAAATAAATACATTAAAGGGGTCCTATTATGCTCTTTTACAAAGTCTTGATTTTGTTTTGGGGGTGTACTAGAACAGGCTTTCATACTAGGTTGTTCGAAAAACACATTCTTTTTCACATATTTTACATTATTACAACACCTCTCTCCCCAGTCTGTCATGAACGGCTCGAATAGTTCCTGTATCAAAGGAAGGCCCGCCTTCTGAAATACGAAATGTGCTGTGATTGGTTAGCTGGGCCAGTGTGTGCTGTGTCAAATCAAATCAATTTGAGCGTGATTTAAACCTGGATGATTGTAACCACTCTAAGTTCGTCTGCCTTGGGAAAGCTAGTGTGTCTCCGACATAGTGATAACACTCGTTGCCTTCTCTAGTGCAGCTCAAGCAGATCTCGTCCCATTCATCGGTATTTGTGAAATCACAAATCCCGGAAAATATGCATTGTAGTCCAAACGAGTCGTTCGTTGTAGTTTTTGAAAAGTGATTTCTGATAAATCGAATGTCTCCTTTTGAATTGGACTTTGAGCTTTGTAACTTTGCAGATCTTTTTTATGCTCAAACAGCAACATTACAGACTAACTAAAGTTGAAAAAGTGAAAAAGCATAATAGGACCCCTTTAAGTAAGTATAATGAGCAACAGTGCTGACTGGTTCTTATGCAGCATTCTAGGATTTTTTAAAGAGCGAATGTCTTTTAGTGCTCTGAATGACATTGATAAAACTACTACTGAGCTAAAAGCTGATTGAGACACATTGAGTGTTTTGCATATTGACAGCTGTGAAGTGGGAGTTGGACTGGAAGTTCTGAGGTTGAGAAACCTACAGCAGATAGTTTGCTCTATTGTAATAGTCTTAGATAGCAGCATTTAATAATCTATGTTTCGGGGGCCTGTCCACTCAATAAGTCTAAGATAAATCAGTGAAGTAGTTTTCTAATATATACGTTTCACATTCAGTCTGAGATAAATGACAGTCACTGAGCTGATCCACAGCCATCCATCTCTCTGAATGAGCTGACGTGCTGTCATTTCACCTGCCCCTGTGAAAGTAGATGCTGGGGGTTACAGCATGACTATATATCACTAACTCTTCACAGACTGACATTGATTACTTCTTATGTAGTATAATGTTGCAAATTTCTGGTATATCATGTGGTATAATGCAACATATTTTTCTCATTTCTGTGCCGTTTTATGTTGTTCAGCTGTGGTGCACCTGGTGCCTAGTTGAACCAAGACCGCTGAAGTTCTCTCTCAGTGTTTAATGCCTACATCCCTTGGCATTTCTATAACATGCATTTATTCAGTGTTGGGCAAACATTGATTAACTTACACACACACACACACACAATTGTTTTATGCATTTTATTTTAATTACATGAAATATCACAAATAGTCTTTGGTAATTTGTTCTTCTACATGTTTACTAGAAAACAAAAAGCATCTGATTATTAATTGTCACAGAAATTATATTGCTGTTTGCTTAGACCTTAGGACAGTTTAGATTTCATGCACTAGCAAACCAGATGTTATTTGCAGATTTGGTTTCAATTGGTTATAGCTAAATATCCACTTCATTCAGTTGTTTTAAAGTATTCTGTTACTGTTTTATGAAGTGAGAAGCCACTTGCTGAATGATTCAAACTGAAGGTACATTTGCACAACAACTATGTACTAAAAAAAGAAAAGTTTTTCCTTTGCGTTTCTGAAAAGTACATGACAACGTTGTCCAAAACGATCCCTGTTCATACGGATCTGCGCAAATGACCAAAAACGCTGTATTATTGTTATCAACTTCTCGTGCATGCCTCTATAGACTGTTACCATTTTCACAAATTCGCATTTTTCTAGTTTACATGGAGACGATAATGGTATCGTTTTCAAAAACTTGCACTCTATAACCTGTTTTCAGACGTTTGTGTGCTTAAAAAGTCTTCCATTTGTAGTTGTAAATCATATTGTCTAAGCTTTGTGCAAACCAAATTTGATACTGAAATCTACATGCTTTGGAAATAGCTATGCTAGCTCAGAAAGTAGATAAAAGGTTAACTATTTGTAGAGCCAATTTTGCCCAACAGTTGTAGAGCTCCACTAAACAAACCAAAGGAACGCTTCAGAATTTGATGTTTTGCACCATCAGACTTGTGACTGTGTTGCTCAGTGAGTCCAAATGTGTGTTAATGTTGTACAGAGACAAGCAGCTGTGGCTCTTTATGCACTGATGAAAGAAAAGTGGAGGGGATTTGGGGGCATGCTGGAAAAAAAAGAAAGAAAAGGAAAACATCCTAATGGACAGGAGCTGATGGAGGCCAGAGCAAGCCTGGATTACAAGCTAGAGTATATATGTATGTGTTTGTGCGAGTGAGACAGATAGAAAAACAGAGAGAAACAGAGGGTATGGATGGTAGGTGGGTGGCAGTTAGTCTCGACCTTAATTTGGAGTAATTTCCCCATCTTTCTGGGCATGATGCAGGGGATTTGTTTGGTGGCAAGGTCTGGTCCAATCTATTCCTCTGATATAACTATATATATCTCAACATCTTTTAATCCACATTACGTGGATTTATCGTGAGATACACTGGGATTTGTGAAGATCAGCGTCTGTCACACAGAGAGAAACAGGAAAAAATAGCTCAGCATTTCCAACCCTTTTTTTGTTTGGGCTGTTTATATCATAGGAGAGACCCCGATTGTTATTCTTGTTCTTTTGATCATCCGTCTATCTTTGTTTTGATGTCATCTTTACATAATGCAACAAGTTTCTCAGTCACTAGGCTAGATTCTCCATATAGATTTCAGATGTTTTTGATATTTTAATGATGTCCGTCATATTGTTGGTTTGCGAAAACATTTGGATCTATTTTTAATATAATATCATCTGGTAATTCGATAATAAATCTCAAACCTCTGAATTGTGGTGGTCGTTAATCACTTGGTCTCACAATCAGGGATTGACCCCATAACTGCTGGTTGATACTGAGCTTTAACTCATTCCCGTGTGTGTCTGGCACTCATCACAATTTCTTTGAAGTAATTGGACTTCCTCTTTCTTTGCCCAATTTAACCGACAAATTTTTTTTTATTTTCTTGAGATCTCTTTTCCTTCAACCATAAGCCTGATTGTGCATTTTCCACTGATCTTACTGTATTCGCTTGCATTGAATCTGTCAGTCTCAACTCTGTTCCTAATACTAGGTGACTTCCCCACCCATGTGTCATATCCTTCCCATATGTGAACCCTAAAATCTGGTTATTGGCTTTCAACATGTGCACACACACAAATGCTCATATCCTTTTACACTCCAGAGTGCAATTAGTGTGGAATTCGCTCTTAAGCACAACGCTCGGCAACATTTTCACCCTCAACCAAGCTTTGCTCATTAAATGTGTATTTACAATGACAAATGCGTAGCGTAATTGTCACCCTGAAGTCCTCAGTTTGTATCACACAGGGGTGAGTATTTCGACATCTCAGCAAGTAGAATAATGCATGTCAACCTGGTTAGCATATTTTTTAGTTTTTTGTTAAATGTGTATATAGTGTGTTTTATATTAAAAAGTATTATATTATATTATATATTAATAGTAGCTTGTGGTGTAGCTAATTACTTTTTTGCTTCAGTGTAGTGTGTGCATTATTAAATTGCACACATTAGATGAAATGTAATTATTTAAAATGAGGAGTATTTTATTTTTTTATATTATTTATGTATTTATTTTTATATAAATATTTATATAATTTAGATTTTTGTTAACTCTAACTATCAGATGATATTTAATTATGGAAAGTAAGCAGTATTTATTTCATAAATTTAAACTTATTACAATGAATAAAACTAGAAAGTAAAAAACAAAAGTGGTAAATAGCTGCATTTACCAAAATATTTCGCTACAAAAAAGGCTAAGAGTTAATTCACATGTCATGTTCCAACTTCCAACACTGTAAAAAAAATATATATGATAAATGATGGCAAGTTATTTTTGCAGTAAACAAACCATTTCACTAAAGTGTTTTTAAGGTTATTAAAATTGGTGTTACATATAAGAGAAAATAAAAATGTGTTTGATTATTGTTTTGCTTTACTGAGTAAAGTTTACTCGGCAGTAAAGTGCAGAGTAAAGTGACATGCTTTTAGAGGTACAATACTGTTGGTCTCAACTCTGTTACACTGTCAATGATTCCCCGACATGAAACCACAGCAATATGCACAGTTAATAACCTTGTGTGATTATTCTGCCTCACTGGTTTATTCATCTATTCCAAATCTTGTTTAGCTGGGTGGCTAACGTAATTTTTACGCTCTCGCTCACTAAACGGCGTCACCTGAAATAAACTGTCAAAGTCTGGCCAGCAAAGTGTCATTGCATTTCCATGATATATTGTAATGCGCCATAATCATCTGCCCTGCAGTGAACACCCATTATAGCTCCGTAACCCAGTGTAGTGTGCCACTCTACCCCACACTGCAGACGAAAAGAGCCCACCCTCTTCTTCCTCAGCCCTCCAAATCCACTTCACTCTGAGGACAAGCATATTTAAAACAGCAAAGTTGACGATTTTGTTGCCAAGCACCAAGAAGTGCTTATCCCTCAGTCTCACTGGGTGGCGAGGAGGACAAGCTGTCTCTGCTATCTCCCCAGCGCCGGAGAAAGAACGGGCGAGAGAAAGAGTAGCAAGAGGGAGGACAGAAGGAGATTATTTTTTTTTCGGTATAGTTTCCAGTTGGGTAGGGCAACGGGATTGTTTCAAATGAAGGAGACAGTGGATGGTGCTTCGGCCCACACTGACCCTTTCTTCTCTCCCTTGCTCCCTCGTTCTCTGCCTCTCTGCTCCAAAACGATAAGATTTAGTGGCATGTCCATGAGCCTAATCTTATTTATTCACTAAAGCTTTTTTGGATCCCATCATCAGTGAGAGAATTAAAGCGGCAGCTCCCACCGGGAGGTCAGGAGTTTGGTGATGAAGAACGGGAAAATACCATTTCTCTCGACCACAACGGCTTAGTTCGCATGTCGCTTTGTTGTCATGATGGGTTTCAGTGGTATAGTGAACATATAGTTATCATGCAAATATTAGTCTTCATTAGATTGCTCTTTGGAGTACTTAATTCTGATTAGTCCATTTTAGCATTCTGAGGTCAGATATTTTGGATAATGATGCTAAACTATGTAACTGACTGTTGTTCCAGTCACTGTGCAGTGTCCTTCATAGCTGTGCTGTGCCTTTTCTCTCATTAATTAATAAAATTATATAATTAATATAATTCAGTTTAGCAGTGTAATAAGTTGGGTAGTGTTCAGTCAGGTGGCCATTACAGCAGATTTCAGCTTTCAGCTTTACAAAGAGGTCCTGATAACCCTGTCTGGGTTCATTTTTATTATGACCATCTGACACTATACACTGACACTGTGTCCCAAACAACATAAACGTTTATTGGAGTCGTGGCATGAGAAATCAAATTTGCCTTAATCTTTTGGCATATAAGAGGTCTTTGTACCTTTCAAACATCCTGCAAGTTTCACATCTTAAAATGTCCTCCTCATTATAAACAAAGCATTTATTTAATCAAGCTCCAAAAACGGCTTATTTTGGATCTGAGGTGCAAGATGACGTCACCCGAGCACAAACATTTGCATAAACACTGCCTCCAGAGCAAGACATCGACAAATAGTCATCTTCTCACCATAGGCCCCGCCCACTGGCGTTCACTCGCTTAAAGGGGTCATATGATGCTTTTTTAAAGATCATTATTTTGTGTATTTGGTGTAACAGAATATGTTGACATGCTTTAATGTTCAAAAAACACATTATTTTTCAAATACTGTACATTATTGTAGGTCCTCTATGCCCCGCCTCTCCGACAAGCGCAGTCTGCTCTGATTGGCCAGCTGACCCAGTGCATTGTGATTGGCTGAACACCGCAAGCACTCGTCGTAAATGTAGCGTCCCTTACCATAATCGCGAGCTTCATCTTTCAAAATAAATGTAAAGACAGAGCCTGAAAGGGGAACAGAGTCTCGTGACAGACACAGTGATGATTACGCTGAATGTGAGTTTTGCGTCGTGTCAAAAGCAAATAGAAATTACAATCACTGCCGCTATCTTGTCTACACTGGATACACTATATAGACGCGTGTTCGCTTTCTTAGACAAAGTCTACATGCTTGCATCTGTCAACAGGACAAATCGAGTGAAAGAACGTTCACTTTGACGCATTTAATTTAAACAGCTCGTTCGCATCTTTGTAGCTATAGATATCAGAAGGATCCCTATGGAAGCCCGTTTCCGCCACTGAATAAAAAATAAAAAAGGTAATTGCGACTTTTTACCTCACAATTCTGACTTTTTTCTCATAATTGCGTGATACAAACTCGCAATTCTGAGAAATAAAGTAAGAACCGCGAGATATAAACTCAAAATTCTGAGAAACTCACAATTTTTCTCAGAATTACGAGTTTATATCACGCAATTCTGAGAAAAAAAGTCAGAACTGCAAGTTTGTATTACAAAACTTCCCAGCTGAGTCTCAGTTCTTCCAAAGGTTTCTTTAACAGCAGAGAGTTTTTCTTTGCCAATATCGCTGTTGGCTTGTTCCCTGAGGGTTTTGTAAAGTACTGTTCTTTGTGAAGCTGATTTGGAACAATGTGTATTGTGAAAAGCACTATACAATTAAATTGAACTGAATTATTAACATGACGGGTTGAATGGTAAAACTGGCAACTTAAGTTTCTAAATGTCTTACGATTGTTGATGTTTTCATGCTCTCGGCAGCCAATACTCACACATTGTGGACGACGCAAACCATTATTTATCACAATGGCATTTTTTTATGTAGAATGAGTTATGTTTTTATGACCTTGAGTATTTTTTTGTATCAAAATAGTTTGATTTGGCATTGTCGTCAAGAGCAAGATATTGGAAGCATTTCCCCTTCAGTTTGCTTTGATAGTCTACGCACAACTGTGTGGTCAGTTGGACATTATTATTTAATAATGTTGCATTAGGCTATATTTTTGTCCAGGACCATTGAATTTCAACATAGCAAGCCAATCCTCCAACCTAAATTAGTTTCATTGAGTCTCGAATCAGTCTTTTGAAGTAGGCCAATAGAGGTCGAGTTGCATCATCAGAATGATATCAGAGGAAACTAATACAAGCTGTTTTGAAAGAAATCCGTTTCAGCGGTATGAGATCAGCGACTTCATAAGTGACAAAGAGCAAGTTGATTTGATCATGAACACATGACTAGCTTCACAGTTCTAGTGTGCTGTAATTGGCCCCTCTCTCTCTCTCTCTCTCTCTCTCTCTCTCTCTCTCT
>NW_015505253.1:274633-277642 GCF_001515645.1 Sinocyclocheilus grahami | reverse complement strand
TGTGTCCTCTCCCTCTCTCTCTCTCTCTCTCTCTCTCTCTCTCTCTCTCTCTCTCTCTCTCTCTCCAGTATCATTTATTTAGCCGGACACATGATAATAATGACTGTGTGTGAGGACGTGTTTGCTTTCATTATCTTCCTTCCTGTTCAATTACATGGAAACTGGTTCCCGGAACCTTCCTATGTGCTCCTGACCGCTACAAAGATGAAGGATGTGGTAATAAATGGAATGGAGGGATTGGTTCGGTGTGTATAAAGGGGAATAAGGAGTCAGTGTGCCGTCACATGTTTTTTACTGTAATTAATATTACAGCTCGCTGTCATAACCATGCATGAGAAGTTCCCGTAATCGTTCGCCAAATTCTCAGCAAATCCCCGCAGCCCTGTAAATCCATCTAAATCTCCCTCCACATTTTCCTCTACTCCTTTCTTTCCCCTTTTCATTTTTCTTTTTTAATTTCCTTCTGTTCTCCCCATCCATTGTCTCTTTTTGTCTTTGCGCCGAGTACTCTTCCAATTCAATCGTTTGCTCAATCAATCTGTTTTCTCTCCTCCTAGTCCACTTTTCTTTTCTCTCCATCCTCATCTCCTCGTCTTCACTCCATTCATCTCTCCGGCTGTCTGTGTGTCCGTCCGTGACTCTCGCCCCCTCCTTTCTCTTCCCCCGGTGAACGTCTCTGGGCGCCGAGTCTGTCAAAGCCGTTAAGAGCAGCAGCAGTCTCCTCCGATTACACCGTGTTTGGGATTACTGCGTACGTGCTCCAGCCTGTTCCGTCTGCTCCCAGGCTGATTTTCCTCGCCGTTTCTTGTAAAAGTCACTGCTGTCGCAGCCAAGCCTCAAACTAGCAGTGCATCGTGTGTGTGCTGGAACTCGTGTACCCGTGTCTTCCGGCCACATGTGCTCAGAATCTCCAACCTTTCATAGGTTGAGGTCAGAGATCTGCCAGGCTGTACTATTTTTTTTTCTTACGGACCCCAAAAATTAAGCAGCACACCTATTTTCAACATTGATAATAATGTTTCTTAAGCAGCAAATCAGCATATTACAATAATTTCTGAAAGATTGTGTCACTAAAGAAATGTCAGCTTTGCATCACAGGAATACATTACATTTTAAAATATATTCAAATATTACAAATATTGTAATAATATTTCACAATATTACTGTTTTTACTCTATTTTGGAAAAATATAGCTGCTTAGTCAGCATAAGAGACTTCTTTTAGAAATAATAAACATAAACAATCAAACTTTTCAGTGGTTTGTGTGTGTGTACACACTTGCATATAGTGACCCGCACCATATAAAATTAAAACACTTTTAATAGAAAACTATTTTGAGTACAGTCTTCATCTCATCATTCAGAGGTCTCTTCACAAAAACACAATATATTTTTTTCTGTGAAAAATCTTTTCAATTAGCACCCAACTACTACAAGCACCTTTAACTGACTGACTGAAGTGTCAGTATGATATTCACTGTGGTTATCAAGTGTGGAGGGGGGTTTTGTTCACTTCGGCTGTGTTTTTCCTCTGTTGTGATTTGCAGTTGTATTATTAACTCAGATGTTTATTTAAAGAAATGGCAGACAGAATGCTTCTCAATATTAGACTCCATTACAGCCCACACGAAGAAGAATATCTTATTAATTTCTTTAACTTATTCACAGAAATCTCTAGTCTAGTCCAATGGGATTTTCTCTAAAGCTTGTCAGCTCTAGCAACAGTAGCCAAGGTCAACTGAGGGTTAATTATGTTGTTATAATGGACACTATGTAAAGCTTGACCTCACACAGAGTTAGATTGAGATTTCCTTGGCTACGGGTCTAGACCTGCCAAACACATCATGCATCAAAGTTCAGCACTTTTTGCTGAATTTATCTGTATTCGTCTGAATTTTACTTGCCTTATTTTTACCAGACAACTAGGTCAGTGGTGTCCAATAATACACACCTTAGACGTTCAATTGTACTCCGGTTAAGAAAGAGGATTTATTCAGTCATTGTTCTACTAGGAAAGACAAATGTGAGCCCATTCTAATTTGATGGTCTAGGTGGGGGGAAGAAAGAATCTTCTCAGAACGAATATATCTCATCTTGATGATACCACGGTAATTTAAATAGAAAGAGAGAGAATAGGAAAGAAAATAAGAGGGAATTTATGCATGCTTCATGTGATTTTGCCTCTCCTCTAACGATTTCCATCGTATTTTAGTTCCCTTTTCTTCTATACATTTTCATTTGCATTCATTCGTACATCAAGGTCACATTAACATAACTGGCCAAATATTAAAAGATTTTAAATTTCTAACTCTCGTTGTAGCTTTCCGTCTGAACCCCTTATCTACAACCACTGCACTTTGCTTGCATCAGTAAAGGGGGGATATAGTTAAAAAAAAAGAAATAAATGGAAAGAAAAAAGCCTTTTGCATAAAATGGCAAGTTAAAGAAATCTAAAACAGTTTCTGAGGAACTCTAAATAATCACTATGCTTTTGGAGATGAATACATTAACATAACTTACAGCTCTGGAAGTAATCACCAGTCTAAGAGAGTGAGGTCTCCCCTAGGGCTTGTTTCTTTTTGGTCTGTCATTCAGTTTAAACCCTAACCCTCCTAGAAAGAGAAGGATTGCAGAACCTAAGCCATGTGGTTCCCTCTAAGGTGACTTACCAATAACATGCAAGGTAGGGATTAGTTTATTCCTTTGTCTACTCGTTGGAAGAAGCAAGAAAAAGTTTGCAGCAGAATATATTTTGCTAACTACCATTCAGACATGCTGTCATTGAGTTGGCAAATGTGTCATAGTGGCTGTTTCTACGGTGGCCCTCAAGGGCATGATGTAACTGTGTTAGAGAAGCAGACAAAACTTGACAGGGCGACAACATTAAGCTGCAAAGACATTTCTAAATTGCTTGATTTTTTATAATGTTACGTTTCGCTTTCACATCATTTTCCATCTAGCCAGTAATCCCACCTGGCTGGAAAAAAAAAATGGCCTGAACCAGCCTAAA
>NW_015505253.1:270854-273848 GCF_001515645.1 Sinocyclocheilus grahami | reverse complement strand
GAATGGCTGAAATGGTAGGAGGCCGTCGCAGAGAGCATTTGCATTCCTTTAAACGTCCTCATCTTCATTCCGCTCCCTTGGTAATCACAGACTGCTAACGGAGGTGGGAGCTCTGTTGATGGTTGTGGCGAGAGAGAGAAGGGAAAAAAACACAAGGCTCATTTGCAAATGCTGGTGAAGTTGTGTACTTAAAACTCTCCCCTCATCCTCTCTCTTAATCACTCTCTCACTCGCTCCTCATAAAATCCCCCTATTAGCATATCCTTCCTCTCAAGTTCATAAAGAACCACATATGGACTTATCGTGCAGAATGCTGGCCATTTAATGAGCGGCACTCTATATCTCTGATATCAGACCAAAAGCATGTGTTTGAGACTTGTGTTGAGTGCCCCCCAGACATCACATCCTCAAACACGAACAGAAAGCATTTTATTATTTGAGATGACAAATGAAAGGAAGAATAAAGATGTTTTTGGTGCTACTGACTTGATTGTGCAGAATGGCTGCATTGCAACACATTCTCTAGCTGCACTTCCTCTGCGGTTTGCATTGGCTGATATGAGGGCCTGAGAGATGCGTCTGGCTCTTTTTAACTGCAAACACAGATTCCGTTTGAATACAGTATGATATGATAGCGCCGTCGTGTCACGTTGTGACTTCCGTCGGCTTCCCTCATCACAGGCCTCTTTTTGATGGCTTGTGTAGCCTCTTTCTGTCTCAACACTTGAAAACGTGGGGGAACAAAAGAGAAACACTCCGTAGACTAATGCATTTCTATGCCGCACGTATTTTTTCTTTGGCGTATAGCACTGCAAAAGGTCTCATAGTCAAACTGTACCAGACTGTGCTGATAGGCTTTTGTTGCGTGATGATATAATGAACAGGATCTCACTAATTGCAACCCGTTATAGTAAAGAAAAGTTAAAGTTACTGTATTTCAAAAGAATTTGGAGTGACCTTCAACCTGACGAGCGCATCTAACATGTATGGTTCACAAGTATGATTGCTATTCATCATGTACTGCAGGGTTTCCATAAAAATTGTGTTTTATACATGGCAGTCTGAATATTTCATGTCAGAACAAAATCAGATTTTCCCCATTTTTCCTGTCAAGAACACAGATTATATTATTTTGATGAATGAGTTTTAAATGAGTTTCCCTTCATAACTCGTTGTAATATGCTGATTTGGTGCTCAAGAAACATTTGTTCTAATCAAACTTGAAAACATTTGTGCTGCTTAAAGTGTTATTTTAGTCTTATTTATTTATTGTTTTCATTTAAATTTGTGCTTAATTTGTAGTAATTTTGTTATTTTATTGTTAATTAGTTGCTAAGGCAATATTTCTCATTTTCATGAAATATTTATTTTTCTGAAATGTATTTCAGTTAACTAAAATGTTTTATGTAGAGTTAGTAATTACCTTGGCTGTTTAATATTTTGTAGAAACCGTGATATGTTTTTTTCAGGATTTCTAGATGAATCGAAAGTAACATAACAGCATTTGTTTAATTTTTTTCAATGTGAAAGTATGTACCTTCAAAAAATAAAAATAAAAAATACTGACCTGATACACACATACACGCACACACATAAATATGTATTAAAAGGATAGATCGTCTTTCTGTCAGTTGAGCTTTCTAACCCTGCATAGACAGCAACACGACACAAATTGTTGAATAAAGTTGTTTTTTTGTGCACAAAAAGTATTCTCATAGCTTCATTAAAATTAAGGTTGAACCATTGATGTCACATATACTATTTTAACAATGTCCTTACTACCTTTTTGGGCCTTAAACATGCCAGTTGTGTTGCTGTCAATGCAGGGTGTCAGATTTCATCAAAACATATCTTAATTTGTATTGTGAAGATGAACTAAGGTCTTATGGGTTTGCAATGACATGAGAGTGAGTAATGACAGAATTTAAATTTTTGAGTGAACTATCCTTTAAATGTTGTTTGTTTGTTTGTTTGGTATTCTGCAGCTACTGAAGCACTGCTCGCCATGCATTTTAATAACCAAACACGAGGAAAGACTGATTGTGGAATATTACTTCTGTAGAAACTACGTGCTTCATATTTAATTACCTTAAAAATATGCTTCACTTTTTAATGCAGAATATAATTTTGATTTTTAGGTGAAATATGAAGTGTTTTCATGAGACTCAGCCTGCTAGTTCAACTCTGATGATAGCATCTGCATAGAAACAGGAAAAGCGGAAATAAGAAGTGCTTTTTTCCACTACCAGCATGAGAGAGATAAAAGTAGACTGTTATTCTCAATCATGATATGACCTCCCTTACCGGGTGCCTTCAGATTACAAACACACTTGTAGCAGTCTATAAAAACTGTGCTATTCATGTAGCGCGAGTGAGCGAACGCCTTTATAGCGAATTGTCTGAATGACGGCCAGTGAGCTGTTAACTCCACACCGGATCTGCTCCCCGGGGTTTAGATAACGTGAAGATCTACTGACGGTTGCGAGACTGACAGAACGTGAGGGGGCCTGAAAGAGCGAAGATGAGAAACCGCGAAAGAGCTAAAGCGAGAACAAGGCAGTGTTTTGACTTGGCTGACTTTCTGCTAACCGACAGAATGAGTGAATGAAAGCGCTTCGCCGACAAACTGAGGACAGGGAAAAGGATCGCGTAGACGTCGGAAAAGAGCCAGATGAAGGGAAAGCTCACACCTGTCTCCCAACAGAAGGAAGCAGAGCTCTCCTGATGTTACAGGTGCAGACCCCCTCCTTTTCTTCTCGCTCTCTTTTTCTCTCTCTCTGAAGGTTGTCTGGCATGAACGCCCTCAGTAAATGTCAGAACAAGCTGCTGCTCTTCCCAGACCACGCAGTGGGAGAACCACCAACCTCATCGCCTTGGCAACCCCTTGTCTCTCATCCGAAACAAAAAGGCGAGGAGGAGGAGAAGAAAAGGGCTTTTATGCCGCTGACCCCCCTCCCTTCCGTGCGCACACACTCAGACATGCCCATCAACCCT
>NW_015505253.1:261043-270844 GCF_001515645.1 Sinocyclocheilus grahami | reverse complement strand
CATCAACCCTCCCCGAGAGACCCTTCTGAGACCTGAAACATGTGGATGAGCTCCCAGGCTTTCTGAAAGGACTGGATAGAAAGAGCGGTGGGAAAAAAAACTGAGAAACTTTGCCAGGGAGAATGATAAAGACTTATATAGACTTTAACCAATTTGATGGCCAATGGGGCTAGTTTTTCACTTTTGTGCATGTCTGACTTTAAGATGAACTGTGTGTGCAATACAAGACTTTAGACTACAAACAGAAATTAAGCAGATTTCTGAGAATAATTGGTTAAAATGCTACCGCGATGCATTTTCCTTGTCAGAAAAACTACTGCTGTATCAAGTTACCAAGGATACGTGGTCATGGAGTGTGAGAACATTATGATAGTCTAAAATTTAACACGTAGAAAGGTGAAAAACATTTACTTATTGAAAAACCTGAAAGATTCAGTATGCAGATATGCAGTGGCATTTCTTATTTAGTTAGATTTTGAGTTCTGCACATTGTGTATGTTTAAATCGTTTAATTTTCACTCTTGAAAGGTGATGTGATTGGATGAGCTATTGTTGCTGTGTCAGGCCATGCCTACAAACAGACCATGCTTACTTTTTCAAGCTCTCTGCACATTAAACATGGAAAACTAGAATGTATTTTAACGTTAAAAGGGGGAAAAAAGGAATTTATTGAGCTATAAAGTGCATATAGGACACTTAAGGCTGAAATTATTTATAAAACAAGTGTTTTTTCACTCTTTGAAAGTTAAGCATCTAGTTTCTGAGCCCCTAGTAGCACCAAAAAGAATTGCAAAAATAATTCTAATTAAACTGTTTTTTTTCCAAACTCTCCACCAATCTGCTATTGGCTGGGTAAACAGATAGCCCCGCCCCAAGCTCATGTGATTGGTTAAACCACTGTTGCTGTGTCAGACCACTCCCACAAACAGACCACTCTTACTTTTTCAAGCTCTCTGCATATTAAACTGGGAAAGAACAAGGTATTTTAACATATTTCTAGTTCAGTGCTGAATTCCTTAAAGTATAAAGTAAATGTGCAGCACTTATGGCTGAAATTACCTATAAAACAAGTGGAATACAAGACTTTTTCAACTTTTAAAGGTTAGTTTCTGAGCCTCTAGTTGCACCAAAATGAATTGTGAAAATATTTTTTTTTTAAAAATACTAATATGTTAATTATATATTGACTATAATGATAATTTTAAATATTAAATGTCCACTGTCATTGTCTGGGTCAGCAGATAGTCCAGTACCGCCTCAAGCTCATGCGATTGGTTGGGCATCTGTTGCTATGTCAGACCACGCCCACAAACAGACCAAAAGTTCACTGCACATTAAATTGTGAAAGTAGAAAGTATTTTAGCACATTTCTTCTTCAGTGTTCAATTTTTTTTAAGTATAAAGTACATATAGGACACTTAAGACTGAAATTACCTATAAAACAAACTTTGAATGCAGTCTGTCTCTTAGTTCCTATGATGCACTATGTAAATGAGTGATGTCTTTTTTTCCCCTCCCTACTGCGTGAGCTCCATATTCTCTGTGCAGAGCAAGCCTTATGTGTCATCAGACCACATGGGGCCATTTTGTTGGATGGTACTTTGAGACTGCAGGTGCTCTCTCTATAATGGCTGCTGGGACTGCATTTCTTCCTCAAAAGTGCCCTGTCTTTGTCTTTCTCTTTCTCGCAGTCTTTCTCTCCCTATGTGCCACCTCTTACTGCGTCCCTGCAGCTGAGCTCCTACCTCTTGAAAACTGTTGTTTGTGCGGTATTTTTCATGAGAGAGAGGGACTGAGAGTGTGAGAAGAGGGTGGGAGTGTAGTCTGGCTTTATGGCGATGTTCCATCAGGTCGCTGTGGCGACAGCGTTTAGCAGAGCTCCTCAGGGAGAGAAGAAACGGCTGTAAGAGCTAGACAGAAAGAGGGAGGAAGGTATAAATAAATGAATGAGTGAGTTAATAAGGCCAGAAATATAGTTAATTGTACAGTGAGCAATCCCATTGAACATACTTAACATGCCATCTTGCTTTTGTTGTGTTGAAAACCAAGTTGAACCTGGATCTGTCTGTTAGCGTTCCCATTCATCTCAATGGCAGCTGGTTGTTGGCATATTCAACCCCGGAAGGGACTATCAACTAGGATTCTTTGCTTCCAGGGCATTCTTTTATCATCTTATCTTATCTTTTATTATTAACTTTTTTTAAAGTTATAACACTAATTGACTGACGTCACCACTATAACACATACAATACAGTTATTGTATTTGTATTATTTTATTTTATGTTACAGTAGTTGGCCGATGGCACCACAATAACACATGCATTGCAATCATTTAATTTAATTTAATTAAATTTTTTTACTTCTGTTTTAAACACTACATTGGCTGATGGCATCACAATAACACGTACAGTATATAGTTATTTACTTATTTTATTTTTTATTTCCTTATTTTATTTTTTTCTATTATTATTTTTAACTTTATTTTATTTATTGCATTATTTATTTATAACACTAACTGACTGGCACCACAATAACATACGGTAGGCTACAGTTGTACTATTGTATATTTGTATTATTTTATTTTACAGTAGTTAGCCAATGGCACCACAATAACACATACAGAATTTTTATTTTATTTTATTTTACAGTGATTGGCAACAACACATACAGTACAATTACGGTAGGCTACAGTTATTGTATTATTGTATATTTTTATTATTTTATTTTACAGTAGTTAGCCAAGGGCACCACAATAACACATACATAATTTTTATTTTATTTAATTTTACAGTGATTGGCGAAAACACATACAGTACAATAATTAAATTTTTATGCTATACTTTGTTATAATTTATTAACATTTAGAATACCACTACTTTTGAATGATTATCAATGGAGAAAGATACTTGTTGCCTACATTAGTGCAATAATTTGCATTTATATAGGCAACATATATATAATATAGCAAAAATAGCTGTAAGTGCTAATTGCTAATGCTAACAGCTACATTTTGGTAACAAATCTAAGTAGCTTACTCAAGGGTTACCATGTCTGTCTTACAAATGCATGTGCCATTAAATTAGATGTTTGTAGCTAGCTAATTGGATAACAACACGTCAAATTAAACTAACTTACTCTGTTTCTCTTCAGAATGTTACTCTGCAATGGCAACATTTGACCTGAAGATGACAGTTTGAGCTAATGCCCAAGAAACTGAGGTTAGTGTTTATTACATATTTCCACAATTCTTACAACTTGTATTTCATGACTAGTGCTTTCATTATTTTCAGCCTTAAAACTAAGACAAATATGTTGTACGCTAGCTACCAGTGACAGTGTTAGCATCTGTCATTCATGTTTATTTTTAACCAGCAACCTGGAGCTAAAATAGATATCCGATGTCCAAAAAAATCACTTTTATGCCTCGAAAACTTTTTTTATTAAAGATTTCACTTCACAAAGTCAAACGTTTACACTTTTTCCTCAGGCAGAGAGATAACTCTACTGATCATGTGCTGAGTGAGTGTCATCACACTGACTTGAAGAAATTTTGTGAATGAAGAAAATTGCCCCGGTCTTCACTGTATATCAGACCTAAGAGTGACAGTAAGATATGAAGCGCTTTGCTCAGTGCGGCTGTGGCTCGGGTCTTGAAGAACCATGTGGTTGTAAGTGAAAATGTATAGTTAACGCTGTCAAGGGCTCTGCACTCTCCTTACCTCTCTCTGTCTTTATTCTTTTCACACAACTGGTGTACTTTTCCTTCAAACACAATATTCTAGTCTCTTTCTTTCTTGTGGTGTGTTTGGTCTTCACGCACATGTATTTAATGTTTCCTCTGACAGCTCGACAGTATATCTTATTTCATTCTCCTTATCTGTGTCATTCATTCCAGCTGCCTCTGCTCTTTATTCCTGTTTCAACTTCTCTCTCTCAATCTCTCTTTCTCTCTGTCCTCAACATAGTAATTTCCTTTAAGTCACTCTTAACAATAGTTCCCCTCTCTCTCCCTTTCAGTATGATATACAGCCTGCCCGCCACATGTCTCTTTCACTCTATATATTAAAACCTCTCGCTGTATTAACTGCTCAGATGTTGTACAGTGTTTTACAGGCATGTTACACAGGAAATGAGAGTTGTTGTTTTTTTCCCCCTCTGTCTCTGTGAGACTTGTATGGTTTTTATTTGGTGTCTCTTCAAAGACACAACCCAGAGGTCACAAATACAATATCTTTCATATCCTGAGGATTTCTGGGCTGTCCCTTCTGTGCGTGTTTGGCCACACTTGAAATCACTAAAGCTTCAGTTTCAGTTCCTTTGTGCATATTTGTGCCTGTGTATGTGTGTGTTATCAGGCATATAATAACTCAAACCTGGGTTTGCACTCTGGGCAGAAATACAGTAATTTATTTTTATTTTATTTTTAATGTCTTTTATTAGTGTGTAAGGGGAGGCATTGTGCATATTTGTGTTTTTAAAAGGATAGCTCACCCCAAAATTGATTTTACTCACTCTCAAGTTACTACAAAACCATATTACTTTCTTTTTTCCAGATCAGTCCAATTCATGAATGATTGGTTTTGTAAACTGGATCAACCGGGTTTTTGCTTTAGCAGATTTCAAGATTTCCAATGCACATCTTCAGTTTTGATCATTGTCTCAAACAAAGCTCAAATGTATTTCTTCAGAAGTAAGTGCACAAGTGATATGGACTTCAGTCACTAATTGCATGGGAAAAAACTAGAAAAAATAGTCTTCAAATGTTCTATTTTTTAGGTTTAGAACGACATGATGGTGAGTAAATTATGAAAAGAAATTCATTTTTGTTTGACCTGTTCTTTTAATGGCGTGTGTGTGTCTTTCTGCTTCAGTAACTTGACCAGGCTGTAACGGCCTGTGCCTGTTCAGCTTCCACATAACCTTAGGTCTTTGGGGAGATCCTTGTCTTTCATGTGCCCTTCCACCAATGTCCTAGCAAAGTAGGTCAGGACATGAAAAAACCACCCACACACCACTATAACTTTGAACCAGGAGAGAGAACACCAGGTGTGAGCAGGGTCAGTGTATAGACATTATATAAAAGGCCAAAAGATCATAATTTGTATTGAATCATGATTGGTTTGTTGTTATTCTTCTTTCAAAAACATTAACAAATCTTACCTTTTGAACGGTAGTGTGTAATTAAATACGTTTTCTTTATGGGTAGCACATTTAAAAGATTTGTAGTTTGTAGATTTTGTTTTGTTGTAGAACTAAATTATAAAACTTGAATTAGTCCCTGTTCCCTTGTGCTGTTTTTGGGAGGTCTCTTTGGATTTACCACCAGAAACAGCTACATGGAAAACAAGGAGATTTTGGACCCTACTTCACCTCTTCAGTGGTGGCATGTTTTGACAGACCGAAGAGGTTCAGACATCACCCTGACCTTTCCTCGACATGAGCTCAAAAAGCCCAGATTAGACAATGTTGTGAGAGTCTCCCATGCTTCCAATGGGAAGACAGTTTGGCTTCACGTCTGTGTTGGATGGCGATGCTGATGTGAGAGCAGCATGTGGAGTACTGTGTGAATTATCTTATTACTGAAACGCTGTAGGATGAAATCACGGCCCAGGCAGGGGGAGGAAAAGCCCAGCTGACAGCCATATAGAACGAGTCCAGAGCCCCCAGCCGGCAGCCGGGACATCACCATCTGGAGCGAAGCCTATATGGCATGCTGGGCCTGTCAGAAAGACGGAGCTCTTTTCACAACACACTGTTGTCCATCCTCTCTCTCTCTCCGGTGAAGCTCTCACTATCCAGCCGAGCGTTCACAGTCGTCTTCCCCACAAAAACCCTCCCACTGCACGGATTGTTCCATTCATCGGCAGGAGGGAGGAACCGGATGGACATCACTCATCCGGGATTGTACAAAACATTTAACAAGTACAATGGTTAAATTTACACTAATCCCTTGATGGTTATCGGCATCCTTTGGGTGTTAAATACAGGTTGAGTGTTGAACAGTGTGATTGAAAACTAAATGTCTTTGACTTTTTCCAACGCTGTTTAAAAAATATAATTCGCTCAGACCATCAAACCATCTTAAGCTGGTTTTATGGTCTTAGCTAGTCTCCCAGTCTGGTCAGGCAAGTCTGTTGTCTGGTTTTAGAGAGTTTTGGATTATTTTCAGCTGGTCAGGCTCAGCTAAACAAGCTAAAAACCAGCTTAACCAGCCTAGGAGACCATCTTAAACCAACTATCCATCCAGACCAAATTAAGAATAATTTGAGTTCTTTGCTTAAAAATGTATTTAACAACTTAGGCTGGTTAAATGATCTAAACCAGGCAAACATCAGTTTGGCCAGGTTGGAATACCATCTTTAACCAGTTAACCATCCAGCAAACACTCTTAGACTGGTTTAAAACTCACTTCTGACTGTTTCATCGTAAAAAAACAAATTAAGATTAATTTGTGTTCCTTTCATAAAAAAACGGCTTTAGCAATTTAGGCTTGTTAAATGGTCTAAACCAGCTAAGCATTAGTTTGGCCAGGTTGGGATACCATCTTAAACCAACTAACCATCTATAGCAAACCATCTTATACTGGTTTAAAACTCACTTCTAATTGATACAGTGCAAAAACCAAATGAAAAGTGATTTGCGTCCTTTGATTAAAAAAATGCATCTTTAGCAACTTAGGCTGGTTAAATGGTCTAAACCAGCTGAACATCAGCTTGGCCAGGTTGGGAGACCATCTTAAACCAACTAATTATGTAACAAACCATCTTACACTGGTTTAAAACTCCTAATTCTTTCATTGCAAAGACCAAATGAGTAATTTGTGGTTTTTGCTTCAAAAACACTAACATCTTAGTCTAATTAAATGGCCTAAACCAGCTAAACACTAGCTTGGCCAGGCTTGGAGACCATATTAAACCAACAAACCTTCCAGCAAACCATCTTACACTGGTTTAAAACTCACTTCTGATTATTTCAGTGCCAGTGAAGTCAATGACCAAATGAAGAATAATTAGGGCATTTGTGATTTTTGATAGGTTGACAATATCAGCTATACAGTGGACAGTAGCCTCCAGATGTCAGATGTATGGGGTGACATCTGTTTTGATTGTCTCCGGGCGATGCTGCCCTCTAAAATACATGATGCTGCCAAGAAGACTGTCAAGCTAATGATCTGTGTGTTGCTTTTGTTTGGCTATCTTTGCAAGCTGCAAAAACAGGATGAGGCTAAACTAGCATGCCATCCAGGGAAATTAGCCTAGTAGCATACTAGACACAACGGTTTATTTATTTTTAAGCTGACTGCTAAAGTTGGAGAGGGGTATCCCTCGGTGGCTCTGTAAACAAACCGGACGAGGGAAGAGATAGTTGGAGGATAGAGCCAAGGGTAGCTGTTCACCTCCACGCCAGAGGCAGATAGCAGAAGAAGCGAAGCTAACAAATCCCCTCGTGATCTGAAAGCACACTTCTATGTGGAGGATGTAAAAATCTGACTTGGCTGTGCAGGAAAGTCTCTTGTTGATGGTTATTCACCGGACTTTCTAAATTCGCTCTGCCCGTAATGCAGGTTTTGAACTCGAGGGGTGAAGTCTGGAGCAGTGTAGCTAAGCAAACCTGTCAGCCCTTTCAGTTGCATTCTTTGTATTTGTTGTTATACTCTTTCCAAACAAACATTTGAACATGTCTCAGGCAAAACCTCGAAGGATCTCATTTGTGAAACTTCCTTTACTCTCATTTCAGCTCTTCTTTCTTTAATTGATAATTGAATAAGCTATCGCCATGTAATCAATTAAGAACTTGATCCCGACCTCCGAGAGCAGCAGTTAATTGGCTTGTGCCAATGAGAACCCGAGAGATCAAGCTGGGGTATTAACAAAGATGAGGTTTCGGAGGTCATTTGCAGGTTTTCTTTATTGCGTTGATTGCAGAACTGCTCAAGAGCGACTGGGACTTTCAATTTAGTTTGTCGAAAATAAAAAAAACAGAGTGCAAAGACCTTCACCGGGGTGTCTCCGGGTTTGATCTCGTTTTGCATGAAGGTTCCCGACCGCCGGCCTTTGACGATCCGGACAAGCATCCGGAAAATTCCACACCGCCTGCGGTCGCTGCTGCATTGTAACCTGCGAGCGGCCAATGAGGTTTTGGAGGGGAAAAAATCTTCATCGATCTCTCCTCACTTTTCTGCTCTGTCCTCTAAAAACATGTCTTTTTCACTCAGTTGACTTCCATTCAAAGCCAGCCAGTGATGGTGAATGCTTGACTAGGTTGCTTTGCCCCGGCAGCCCCCTGGGTTCTGAGCAGTGGCCTGAAAGGAGCCTGAAGCTGCAGCCGAATAGAGAGCCAGAGCAGGTGGGGGGCTAATAGCGGTGGATGGGATTGTCTTCACGGTGCGGGAGGGGTGGGGGATGGGAGCAGAGAGAGTTGAGGGCCAGAACCATCTGCTTTTGTGCTGGTGAGCATCAAAGCCAGGAGGAGCACGGCGGGAGATCTCCTTTCACCGGGGACACATTGCATATGGGCCTCATATTTCTCCAGGACGGCATCCTGCAGACCTTTGGGAGCCCATCGTAAACCCTTTTATTCTCTTTTTTTTTTTTTGCTGTTTGGCTACTCTGAAAGCCAAATAGGTGTGGAAAGACAGGAATTCCCTATTATTTACCCTGGGAATTTAGATAATATATGAGTTTGTTTGACCCAGCAGACCCCGAATGGCAAACGCTCCTCTCTTGCTAATTTTAGGCATTTTTTAAAACTAGAAGCTTTGTTTTTGTTAGTGGAGGGAAATTAAAAATGGGTCACTGCATGGCTCAAAAAAACATGCTCAGAGGATGATTAATTATTAAAGTGACTAATACTACATTTGCCTCAGAGCGCTTGTGACTTTAATCCATGGCAGGGGCACAACTACCAGTACTCGACTCCCCGTTTGTGAATCCCTCCTTCTCTGCCAGTCTCTCCCCCTTTTTCTTCGTCTATCCCTCTAGCTAAATTCAATTTCAGATTCAATTAGCTTCATTGGCATGACCAAGATACATATTTGAACTGCCAAAGTTTTATCACTCTGCTGTGTCAGTCCCTTTTCACTCTCGTCTCTATCCTCCCACCCCTCCTTCACCCCTCGCTTCTGTAGAGTGCTGTGTAAGAGAGGAGGCTGCAGCTACTGCTATGTTAGCATTACTGCAGATATTTTGACAATATTACTATGGCCATTTTGACAATACTGCTAATGGGGAGAAATCTGTGAAAGAGCACATGATCTGGAAAGCATGGCATTGTAGCTTTAGTGTCATAGTCTAATTATATGTAAAATTAAAAATATGCATGTATGCAAATACATTTTTGAAAATGTAAAAAGTGTGACTTGTAGACAAGTAATTTTGATGATGTCATTATTTGCCCATTTGTCATATGTAACTAATGTTCAAGTGATAATGTTCTAGTAGTTAAATGTATTTATTATTGAATTTTTTCACAATTTCTCAATTTTTTTTGTGTCCTGCACCTGAACCTAAATGAAGTGTGCATGTGCATTTTTTTCTCAAACAAATGAGATTTAAACAAAATTGCACTTACTTTCTCAAATACACAAGCGGGCAGTAAGCTCAAAATGGCCAAATATCGGGCGATATTCATGCAATATCATTCATCCTAAATCAAAAACAGCATCAAAATCATAAACTTTAGTGCTGTCAAATCGATTAGTCGCGATTAATCACATCCAAAATAAAAGTTTGTGTTTACATAATATATGTATATTAATGTGTGTATATATATATATATACTGTATATATATATATATATATA
>NW_015505253.1:233114-257133 GCF_001515645.1 Sinocyclocheilus grahami | reverse complement strand
TTATATTGCAGCCATTTGCTAAAATCATTTAAGTTAATTTTTTTTCCTCATTAATGTACACACAGCACCCCATATTGACAGAAAAACACAGAATTGTTGACATTTTTGCAGATTTATTAAAAAAGAAAAACTGAAATATCACGTGGTCCTAAGTATTCAGACCCTTTGCTGTGACACTCGTATATTTAACTCAGGTGCTGTCCATTTCTTCTGCTCATCCTTGAGATGGTTCTACACCTTCATTTGAGTCTAGCTGTGTTTGATTATACTGATTGGACTTGATTAGGAAAGCCACACACCTGTCTATATAAGACCTTACTGCTCACAGTGCATGTCAGAGCAAATGAGAATTATGAGGTCAAAGGAACTGCCTGAAGAGCTCAGAGACAGAATTGTGGCAAGGCACAGATCTGGCCATGGTTACAAAAAAATTTCTGCTGCACTTAAGGTTCCCAAGAGCACAGTGGCCTCCATTCCTTAAATGGAAGACGTTTGGGATGACCAGAACCCTTCCTAGAGCTGGCCGTCTGGCCAAACTGAGCTATCGGGGGAGAAGAGCCTTGGTGAGAGAGGTAAAGAAGAACCCAAAGATCACTGTGGCTGAGCTCCAGAGATGCAGTCGGGAGATGGGAGAAAGTTGTAGAAAGTCAACCATCACTGCAGCCCTCCACCAGTCGGGGCTTTATGGCAGAGTGGCCCGACGGAAGCCTCTCCTCAGTGCAAGACACATGAAAGCCTGCATGGAGTTTGCTAAAAAACACCTGAATAAGATTCTCTGGTCTGATGAGACCAAGATAGAACTTTTTGGCCTTAATTCTAAGCGGTATGTGTGGAGAAAACCAGGCACTGCTCATCACCTGTCCAATACAGTCCCAACAGTGAAGCATGGTGGTGTCAGCATCATGCTGTGGGGGTGTTTTCAGACAGGACGACAGGACGACTGGTTGCAATCGAGGGAAAGATGAATGCGGCCAAGTACAGGGATATCCTGGATGAAAACCTGTGCTCAGGAGCTCAGGACCTCAGACTGGGCCGAAGGTTTACCTTCCAACAAGACAATGACCCTAAGCACACAGCTAAAATAATGAAGGAGTGGCTTCACAACAACTCTGTGACTGTTCTTGAATGGCCCAGCCAGAGCCCTGACTTAAACCCAATTGAGCATCTCTGGATAGACCTAAAAATGGCTGTCCACCAACGTTTACTATCCAACCTGACAGAACTGGAGAGGCTCTGCAAGGAGGAATGGCAGAGGATCCCCAAGTCCAGGTGTGAAAAACTTGTTGCATCTTTCCCAAAAAGACTCATGGCTGTATTCGATCAAAAGGGTGCTTCTACTAAATACTGAGCAAAGGGTCTGAATACTTAGGACCATGTGTTATTTCAGTTTTTCTTTTTTAATAAATCTGCAAAAATGTCAACAATTCTGTGTTTTTCTGTCAATATGGGGTGCTGTGTGTACATTAATGAGGAAAAAAAATTAACTTAAATGATTTTAGCAAATGGCTGCAATATAACAAAGAGTGAAAATTTTAAGGGGGTCTGAATACTTTCCGTACCCACTGTATATTTAAGAAACATGTGTAATATAAGTATAATATATAAATTAGAAACATGACTACATATTATTCATAAAAGACAGGCTAATTACGATGTTTAAAAATTCTGTTTGCTACTTCCCTTATCTGACAAGTTTCTCCTAATATACCTGATTCTCAATTCTCATATTTTTTCTTCTCCTACTCCCTCAATCATTCTTTTTTTCTTTCAAAAAATTAACTTAAATGATTTTAGCAAATGGCTGCAATATAACAAAGAGTGAAAATTTTAAGGGGGTCTGAATACTTTCCGTACCCACTGTATATTTAAGAAACATGTGTAATATAAGTATAATATATAAATTAGAAACATGACTACATATTATTCATAAAAGACAGGCTAATTACGATGTTTAAAAATTCTGTTTGCTACTTCCCTTATCTGACAAGTTTCTCCTAATATACCTGATTCTCAATTCTCATATTTTTTCTTCTCCTCAATCATTCTTTTTTTCTTTCCTCATTCAGCTTCTCTCCTCCCTTTCAGCTGCTCTTTCTGTCTCCATTTTTGTGTCATTAACTTTGGAAATGGCTATATGGTTAGTGGGAACAGAGCAGAAAGGGAGGGGAGGGTGAAAGGAACCGGGAGAGAAGGCAGGAGAATCATTAGTTAAATATTATCCAGTCTGTTCCATTAAGGCTGGAGGGAAGGCTCATGCTTTTGAGCGCTCGGAAACAATGGAGCATGTGCACACCCCAAACGTACACACCGAGTCCTGCAGGTGTTCAAGGTTCATGGTAGCACCACAGATGGCTAACCTCTAATGACACTTAATGACACTGACAGGGAGAGAGAGACAGGTAAAATGCGCTTTAACAGAGATCTGGGCTGAAAGGTATGGCATGAATAGCTGATTTTGTCCAGCGCTGGACTAAACCATGGACATCACACTGAAGGAATGATATTTACTCAAACATTAGGTCAAAGTGCAATGGGGAATTCGCTAATCATGACCAACATGACATGTCTTGAGTTCACTAACGCTCATAAAATCATCTCTGATATGTAATACAAACCAAAAAAGCGAATGCTATTTTGAGAACATGCAGACATCAATCCAGGTGAGATTTTTTTCAGAAACGATTAAAACCAGCCTGTAGGGAGAGGTAACATCTGAGGAGTATTGTTAAGGCTAATTGTGGACAATTAAAATAATTACACAAAGCATCCATATCTTCTATTCATCGATGGCTAGAGAGTGGTTTTAAATGACTTCCCAATTTAACCCTTGAGACTTGGAGCTGCACATATGGTGTAGTTAACTTCTTTTGTTAGCCGTAGGTGGGAACAAAACGAACGCCATTGCCTCATGATTTCCATGGATACATCCAGTCTTTAGGTGAGCTGCTTTCTTAATGAAATCCTTGGTTATGACGCCATCACAACAGGCAACCCTTGCAAACGCAGTTGTTTTTTTGTGGCAAGATGAGAGAAGAGGAATAGTTTGAGTAGCCAATGTAGTCAAAGAGCACTCGTGCTCTTGATTTTTTACGATTATGTTGTGTGATAGCCAATAATAGCGCAAAAGCCCTGTCTTTAAGTGTGAGGTTAAGGTTTTAAAATCGCTGTGGTTCGTGCACACACTCTCAAGCACAAAATCGCTAGGCTCATGCCCATTCAAACTAATCGAACTGCAATCCCTCAGCCATCTGGCAGACATTCACCCTCACACACATGAACTCTCGCTCACACACACGCACGCTCTGACACCCCAATCAATTAGTATTAGGGTTGTGGAGGAATGTCGACCAGGCAACTCTGAGCTCACAGCATTCCATCTATCTCACACAGGCACACACACACACACACACACAGAGAGAGAGTGGCTTATCAGACTCAACTATTACGAATGAAATAAAGCAATCAAGGGCATTTAAATGAGAGCATGTGGAAGCAGGTAGAGCTTTGCTGAGAATGCGTTTAGAAAACGAAAAAAAAAAAAGAGACGGCTAACCAGAAATCATTACATGAGGTTTGTGGTTTGTGTCTTACCAGTGCTAATATGTGCTTATGTGGGCAGGTTTTGCAATCCTTGTGGGGACAAAATTCCTAAAAGTGTCCCTTGGGGAACAGAAAAACCTGACAGAATCTCCTTGTGGAGGTTTATCAGCATATAGAGAATTATTAGAGAGTAATTAAATTCTTAAAGGGATAGTTCACTCAAAAATTTATATTCTTTCATTTATCTGTCAATATTTACCTCAAATATTTTCTACTTTTTTCAGTTCATTAAATTAGGTCTAATTTGAAGCCCAAAGCTGTCTTTTGTAGGAAGTCATACAGGTTTGGAACAACATGAGAGTGATCAAATGATGACAGAATTTTCATTTTTGGGTGAACTGTCTCTTTAAGTAATGGGGTTAAATCAAGTGTCACTTTTATTATTGCTCATACTTGCATTGTTCTATTGGAATGATACCTCAAACCATGGAAATTATTGATGTTTTTAAGTGATTTGACGCACAATTTTTTCCTGGTGGGCAATAAAATGGACAACATCTCATTGACTTGATTTGAAGGATGGACCTGAGCCATATGTACAGACTATAATATCATAGAGAGCCAATATGTAACCCCTAGAAAACCTGGCAACTACATAGCAACTTTAAAATCTAGTTTATATTTTAAATGCTGGTTTTATAGTGTGGAGTTTGAAAATCCTTGCACAGAAATTTGTATTTAGCTTATATATTTCGTAATATTGAATAAATTAAAGGAACAGTTCAACCAAAAAATGAAAATTTTATATCATTTACTGTTCCAAACCTGCATGACATCCTTTCTTCTGCAGAATATAACAGAATATATTTTGAAGAATGTGTATAACATTTTTGGTGACTATTGATTTCTAGTAAACAATTATGAAGAGAAAAAACGACATGGGAGTGAATAAATGACAGAATTACCCCTTCAGCATTTTGTGAAGCAAGATGGAATGATTCATTCAATCATTTTCCATAATGTATTACCTGTGTTGGATTTCTTCCAGATTCCAGTTCAACTTACTATGAAGTGGGAGCAATTTAATTCAAATTCACACTCATTCTTCAGTTCTGTCTGGGGTAAATATAAGGATGATTGCAAAAATATAGAAAGGTTTTTTTTGTATGTCTGCATTAAGATTTGTTGGTTTTGTATCACAACATGTAGGCATATGCAGGCACAAATATGTCTAAAACAAACTACAGATGGTTGGGTATGACTATTTAAGGACATTAAGTTAGATTGAAAAGAAAATTGCTGTAGGGACTTGTTGGCTTCACTGAGGTACGCAATATACTGCAGCATGTTGTTGTACGTATGCATAGACGCGCTTGTCTTGGTGTGCTGAGCTTGAGCATGTTATTTTATAATAAACTGTGTGTTTACTGTAATGAGAGTCATAATGAATGGCTCACACAGACAGGAGAGTTCAAACTCTTTACGTGTGAAAAACGCACACAGCCTCCCATCCTCCTCCTCTTTATTTCTCCATAATGAGATCATGACTCCATGTTTTTCCTTTCTCCTTTTTAATTAAAAAAGGCCAGTCACACCCATGTTGTCTGTCTGTCTGTCTGTCTGTCTATCTGTCTGTCTGTCTGTCTATCTATCTATCTATCTATCTATCTATCTATCTATCTATCTATCTATCTATCTATCTATCTATCTATCTATCTATCTATCTATCTATCTAGTTGATCAATAATTTGATTTGAGAGTGAATATCCAGTTTTGTTCTTCAGAAGACTCGAGCTGTATGAATTAGGCTACTTTTTCGCAACCTTTTTGTCCTTTTTGGAACATGCAACTTTTGAACCCCTTCAATTTTCTTTCTATGGACAAAAACTGTTAAAACATTTATCAAATATGTTCTTTTATGTTCCACAGAAGAAAGAAAATCATGCAGTTTTGGCACAACATGAGGGAGAGTATATGATGACAGAACTTTTATTTTGGGGAAAAATGCAGTGGTTCTGAACTTGTAGGTCGTGACCTAAAAATAGATTGGATGTCTTTTCTGGGTCACGAACAAGCAGGGAAAGTTAATGCTAAATTCAAATAATAAAATGCTTGCACTGTTTAATCATGCATTTAGGATGACAACATAGTTGCATTACTTTTAAAAGGTAAAAGGAAACACTTCAACTGTCAAGCTTCACAGTATGTTGGTACAAATTTGACACGGACATTGCATAGCATGCCTTCATTCTCAAAACCCACAAACAAAGCTGAACTTGGTTAAATAAAAATTAAATAGTTAATTAAAACTAAAGCCATTAAAACATTTTTTTTTTAAATAAAATAAATATTAAATTAAATAAAATAGTTAAAAAATCATTATTATATTTTAGGTGGTTGCCAAAGCAATGATTAAATAAAAAAATTAAATAGAAATAAATAAACAGTTATATAGACATATTAACAGAATGACTAAAACTTTAACTAAATTTAAAATGAAAAAATGTATTATTACATTTCAGCTAGTTCCCTAAGCAATGATTCACATTTAGTTTAACTTGCTGTACCAAAATAACAAAATAAAAATGAAATAGAAATGTAAAAAAATATTGAAAGTGGAAAATACAAAAGGGACCAAAGACGAATACTAGCTAATGACACATTAGGGCTGGGTTTTGACACAAATTTCACGATTTGATTAGATTCTCATTCACAAGCTTGCGATTCAATATCGATTATTTTGGATACATTTTGGGTACATTTCAGGTACAGTACATGCCAAATGTTCTCAAGAAAAATTAACTAATGCTGTAAAATATACATAGAGTCAGTTGGTACTACATTACTATAATATTGAAGGTTAAAATTGACTGATTTGTAGTAAAACTGCTAAAATTACACTTAATGAAGTTTTAAAATAATAAAGTTTATTACATAATTACATAATAATATTTCTACTTCAGTTCAGGTTTTTTTTTTTATATAAACATTTAAATGGTGGCTGTCATAACTTGATGGATTTATTCAAACATAAATTAAACATTAAAGAACAGTAAAAATTATAATGTATATGTTATATGGTGCATACATTTAGCAAAATGCCCCTCACTACAGTTTATTTTTCTAGCTGATTAATGAGTTTATGGTCATCAAATATGTTTTTTCTGAGGTAAATGTGACATTACGTGACATTGTTTACAAGCTGTTATATTGACGTCTTTGCATGGCTGAAACACTGAAACACTGACGATTACATGAGACAGGATACGTATACCTTCGGATGTTTAGTCATGTTTATTTTGTGCTGAAACTGGTATTAATGTGGAGGAGATAATCGGTTCACGTGTGCCTCGCGCTGCTGTGTCTGTTGAACAACATATGATGTTGCTAAAAAAAACATTATTTTGTGTATTTGGTGTAATGAAATGTGTTTATGCAGTTTAAGGTTCAAAAAACACATTATTTTCCACATACTGTACATTATCGTTTCTCCTCTATGCCCTGCCTTTCTGAAACGCGTCGATTTTTACAAAGCTCATCGTTCAGAAAAGGGAGGTGTGCTGTGATTGGCCAGCTATCCAGTGCGTTGTGATTGGCCGAATTCCTCAAGCGTGTGACGGAAATGTTACGCCCCTACCATACTGTGATGCCCTGTCAGGCCGGAGTGATGATTCAAAAACATGAAAACCCATTATAAACGAGGCATTCGTTGCATCCAGTGGGGAAATAATTACGGATTATAATGACTTATACTCTCTTTTTATGCGTTGCATTGCATCGCGCCACGTAAACATAAAACCATGTCTGCATTTGTGATCGGAGAAATGACAAACAACAAGCCCTACTCTACACTGCACAAAACTCGCGTTTGAATCGTCAGTGGCAAATTCTTTAAATATAAAAAACGTACTTACAGTCTGTGAGTCAGAACAGCTGGCATTGTAGTCTACTCTACCAGGATCAGGAAACAGTTCTCCATAAAATGTGCTGCATACATCTCAGTATTTGGGTGGAAGTGTTCTGGAACAGTGTTGTAAATAGAACTTAACCACTGATTTCTAGTCGTGTCCATTTTTGGAAGGCCAAACAAAGTAGTTTCGCATTCACAACGAAACACAGCGTCACACACGGTGGGCTAGAGTGAGCGGCGGCGGCCTAGAGTGAGCAGAGGCCGGGGGCTAGAGTGAGGAACGGCCGGAGGGCTAGAGTGAGTGGAGGCCGGTGGGCTTGAGAGTGGCGCGGCTGGCGGATTCGACGAAGGTGCGTCCGGCGGGCTTGCGGCAACCACATGTGACGACCCCGGGCTGGACTCCGCTTCGTTCACGGTGAAAGCCGATCCGGCGATCCACCGCGCTAAGTTGATGTATTCCCTCAGCGACCAGCACAGATCAGCTCCAGGCTTGACGAAGCGATATTGTCTGCTTTTGGTAGGCCAAAGAAAGTAGTTTCGCTTTCACAACGAAACACACAGCGCCTTCATGACGTGGCAGTGACGGCAACAACAATACTACAGCGAGAATCAAAGTTACGCCTTCTTTCTTTGCGTGAACATTTGGGCGGCGTTATGCAAATCTTCCCACATAGTGATGTAGACATGTGGGGGCGTGTTAGAATGAGCCATTTTAGGTAGGCGTGGTTGACTCTTAACTAGGGATGTGACGATTAACCGCGAGCCGGTTGAAAATCGATTCAAATATGTGACGATTCAAATCAGTTGAGAGGCTAAACAAATCGCAATTCCTTTAGGGGTAGGAGTTTATATGAATATATGTCTGAGGAAAACTTACTGTCTTTAAAAAAGTTTAGATGGTATTTTCTCTTTTCATCTTGCCTCTGTATAATGCATATTAAAGTTCATAAGTGCAGCGCTGCTTTGTTTACAGCGGAAACCAAGGAAACGCTTTAAGCGCCACCTGCTGGCAGAGAGTGAATCTCCGTCTCATTCAGCTCTGCTATTTCTGTTTCATGCAGATATTTTTTATGTATAGTTTCACAAAACTGAAGTCAAACCATTCTGTTTTTGCCTCAAATTTAGAAATTATGCAATCTAATTTAGATTAAAAACTGATCTTGTTGCATGTATGCAGCATCTTTGTTTGGATCATGATTAAAATGCAGTGGTTGCCTCTAATTTTAAATGGAAAGAGCACAGACAAAGCCGTATTTTGTTTATATGAAGAGATTTATTTTATTTGTTACTTATTTATTTGATTTAGTTTTGTTATTTACATTTACATTATATTTACATTTTGTCATTTAGCAGATGCTTTTATCCAAAGCGACTTACAAATGAGGACAATAGAAGCAATCAAAACCAACAAAAGAGCAATAATATGCAAGTGCTATATTAGTATATTATTATAGTGTTAAATTTCAATTTCACAAAGAAACGTGCATCAAAATCATTTTGCGCAGGCATCAAACCAATGAGCTCATCAGCCTGTGTCTGTGTGTTTATATAGTTACAATACCACTTAATTTGCTCCTAGTTTTCTAAGCATTGTGATGATGCATTTACTCAAATAGGAGCTGTTGGAGAGGAGTTTCTTTGAAGTGGGACATTCTTGTCGCATTCCTCTCCATATTGAGGCAGGCTTGTTTATACGGCTTCTATAGTCGCTACACAAAAGGTCTGGTTAATTAGCAGCTTTGTCAGTTTAATAGAGCGCCACACATAACATGTACACATACACACACACGCTTCTTTTTCTTTGTCTGTCCTGGATTGTGTTGGTATATAATGAGGTCCTCGCTTGCACAAGGGACAGTAAAACTGCAATCAGTGTTCAGAATGCGTGTGTGTGTTCGTGTGTACTTGAGTATGTGTGCTGTGAATGCATCAAGGGACTGAAAGGCACCAGGTCTAGGTGGCGAACTTCTTTTTATGTCACACAACAATCATACAAGGAGGCGGACGAGGAAATGATGAAAGCCAGAGCTCTTGAACGCCTCTTCTTGCACTAATAAAGATGAACAGAATGGCGACACGGTCCGACCCTGACCTTCGTAATTCCTCTCTGCAGAGTACAGAATGTGGTGTTGATGTCAGGTTTGAGCATGTGTTTGTGTGTGTGGATGGGTTATGTTTAACTAAAACCATAAAAAAGATGTTATGTAGTTCGTTATTTTAGTACAAAATCTAAAACTGAAATAAAAATCAATTGAAAAACTAAAATAAAAAACAAAAGCAAAACAAAATATAATTACTAAAACTTAGCTTATCATTAAAATGATAACTGAAAATACAAATATAAAACTAATTCAGATATTTAAAATCTAAAAATTAAATTTTTTTACTAAACTGCACCAAAGTTTACTAAAATAAGCTAAAACTGATGAAACCTAAAAAAAAGTAAAACAAAATGTTTTATTTAAATAATTAACAATTTAATATTTTTATTTAATAATTAATACAAATTATTATTATTATTAACTATTTTTAATGTATGTATTAAAATTGAAATACAAATGGCAAAACACAACAAAATTACTAAAACTTTAATTAAAATTAAAATTAAAACTGAAAATACAAAAACAAAATCTATTCAGATATTTAAAATATAAAAATACAATTTTAACTGAAGAGAAAATTACTAAAATGAGCTAAAACTGAAATAACAAATGTAAAAACAGTAACTAATAAAAATGACTCTTTAAAATAATATTTATATTGACTAAAATTATTATTCATTTAAATTATTAATTAAAATAATATTTTAAAATAATGATTTATTAATTTATATTATTAAATAATAATTTAATAATGAGTCAACTATTTGTTTTTTTACTTGAAGTAAAAAAAATGATGTACTAAAATTAAAACTGAAATAAAACTGGCTAAAATTAAAATAAAATTTATAAAAATGTACAGACATATATGAAAACAGTAGCTAATTAACTAATAAAATTGCAAAAGCAAAATGACTTAAAATTAAAATGAAAACAACTAATACAAAAATAAAATCTGATTTGAACTAAAACTAAATCTGATCTGACTAAAACCATTAAAAAATATATAGTTTCAAACTATAAAGACAAATAAAAAAATAAATAAAAACTTTTGCTAAAATTAAACAGAAAATGTCATCAATACTAAATCTTCTCAATGAACACTAATAAAGGTGAACAGCACTGCGACATGGTCCGACTCTGACCTCCATAATTCCTCTAGCAGAGTAGCGAGTGTGTCGTTGACGTCAGGTTTGAGCATGTGTTTGTGTGTGTAGATGGTCTTTGACTAAGAGACTACGCCTCATTAAGTTCATTGGCTCAAAGGTTCATTAAAAACCAAGCAAGGCAACAATCCAAGTTAACTGAAGCCCACCCGCGCCACCCAGAAGTACATCTTAACTCCGCCGTCTCTTTCCACATTTGCACCCCTGAGTTCCACCACTCTCTCCTTTTATTCCAGTCTCCCTCTAGACAATAGATTCCATCTGTTAGCAAGACTTTCTTTCCCAAGGCTCTCCTCATGGGGGCCGTGAGCCCACGACTCTGTGACTGGAGCCGCCGCAGGTGGAGGGTGGGGCAGTCATCCAGCCGCGGTCTCCACGGACACATTCACCGCGAGGGAGGGAGCGAGAGAACGGCATGATGGTGACTTAAAGGAAGCCAGAGCAAAGCGATTTGAGAGAGCCTTCGGGAAAAGCCCCTTAACGGCGCACTGGAGCTTTCGCCAGGCAGCTGCACTTGCGCCGAGAGGCTGCTCAGCTGCTTTTTAAGTACTTTCAAAGTGGGAGAGGTGAAATTTCGGAGCTAAACTAATGACTCTAACCTACCTAGACTGAGGAGAGAACACCTGCAGTCGACAGGAACTATGCAGTCATTAATGAGAGAGTCTTTAAGAATATTGTGTTTTAAATCAGCCACTGATTCTTACAAAATGAGCTGCAGAAACTGAAAAGGAAGTAACCTTCTTCGCTGCTTCTTTTTTCTCACAGAATGTGAGTTTTTCCCTCGTCTGTCACTCAATATGGGTCAACACTGTCAGATACAAAAATAATGCGTCAAATATTTATTAGAAATATTGACAAATCTGGCATTCGCCTCAGTGAGTCAATGAACTGAGACTAAAAGGTGGTTTCACACTGATTTTCGGTTCCATCTATTGAATTGTCCCCACAGCCAGACAGGAAATTGTACTGTGTGACAGCTGACGGCGACTAAAATAACCATAGTTTGCATTTCACATATACAGTATAGCCATTTTGTTTTTCTGGTGCAGCTATATACAAACATTGATCTGCTTAAATTGTCTAAAAATCCCAACTACTTTACTATTTACGTGATGGAGTAACTTGACATATCAAAGAAAATGTCTATCCCTTTAAAGGTTAGTTCACCCAAAAATGAAAATTCTGTCATGAATAACTCACTCTCATGTCGTTCCAAATTCGTTGATCTTCGGAACACAAATTAAGATATTTTTGATGGAATCTGAGATCTCTCTGACCCTCAATTGACAGCAAGGATATCCACAGAAACGTAGCAAGGACATCGGTAAAATAGTCCAGGGGTTCAACCGTAATTTTACGAAGCTACGAGAATATTTTTGTGCAAAAAGTAAACAATAATAACATAATTATTGAACGTAAACAATTCTGATTACGTTGATTATGTTCTGGGGTACTCTCTAAAATGGTGGAAGACGATAACTCGGGGAGAAGAATTGTTGAATAAATTGTTATTATTGTTTTCTTTGCACACAAAAAGTGTTCTTGTAGCTTCGTAAAATTACGGTTGAACCCCTGATGTCACATGGACTATTTTACAGATCTACGGAACCCAGCACATGACATGCAAGAAAAAAATAGTAGGCTAAATCGTGTGCACGATTTACTATTTCGTTCCCTTGATTTATAAATTGTGCACACAATTTACTAATTCGTTCCCTCGATTTGCTAAATCGTACACACGATGTATAAATCGAGAGAACAAATTCGTAAATTGTGCGCACGATTTAGCAAATCGAGGGAACGAATTAGTAAATCGTGCTCACAATTTATTTATTTTTTCTTGCATGTCATGTGCGGGGCTCCGTACCGATGTCCTTGCTACGTTTCTGTGTAATTAAAAAGCAGAACTATTTTTATATTTTATTTTGTAAAACTAATGGCACATGTTTTTTTCATGTCTCAATTGATTTGATTGGATTGCCTGTGTATGAAAGGTGGTTGGATGCAAAGTTTGGGGTAGTTTTCTCTGGAACATATGGAAATGCTAACAGACATCTCTCTCCAGGTGTTTTACACCTTGGTTTGAAAAAAGAGGTTGATGTCACCCAAAAAGTGTAGTCATTTGCTCATTTCAGAGGCAGAGCAAGTCATTTGATTTTTTTTTTTTCATTGAATTACCGCAAATCACTCAAAATAAGATATTGCATAGTTCTTGTCCTTCACAGATAAAATAAATATTTTTATATTTTATTTTGTAAAACTAATGGCACATGTTTTTTTCATGTCTCAATTGATTTGATTGGATTGCCTGTGTATGAAAGGTGGTTGGATGCATGGGTTCAAAGTTTGGGGTAGTTTTCTCTGGAACATATGGAAATGCTAACAGACATCTCTCTCCAGGTGTTTTACACCTTGGTTTGAAAAAAGAGGTTGATGTCACCCAAAAAGTGTAGTCATCATTTCAGAGGCAGAGCAAGTCATTAGATTTTTTTTTTCATTGAATTACCGCAAATCACTCAAAATAAGATATTGCATAGTTCTTGTCCTTCACAGATAAAATAAAGTCGTGCTGGACTAGAATGACCTGAGGGTGAGTAAATGACTGTATAATTTTTATTTTTAGGTGAATACTAAAATTCATGTTTACTTTCACTTTTAAAAAAAGTTTAAAAGTTAAAAATAGTTTTCATGTTGCATTATAATTTTACATTTTTTAATAGATTTTTTCAAATTTTGTTGTAACAGAACATGATCTAGTAGGCTTTATTAATAACAGCAAACAAAGCTCTGACTGATGTCTCACCTTATACATCAAAATATTTTTTTCCCCATCTATCAACAATCAAGGTCTTGTACACTTGTCAACACATTATCACGGTCGTGATAGAAATTACATGCAGATACAGGCGCTCCGCAATTAGCCTTCGACTACACATTACTATTTATCTCATGCACCATCATGCCTTCAGCTATTTATGCAAGTTTCATATAATCACATTTTCCTGCACCACAAGTTCAGAAGTTGGAGGTTTGAGGAAGTGAAAAATGATTTTAATCAGACAAAGTTCCACTTAAAAAAACCTGAAGCACATCAAGATGAAAAGCTAGCTGAAAAGCATAGCGGAGCAAGATCTCATTGTGCGGTCGTCTGGAATCAAAGCAGCCTCAGATATTTTAAATATATGCTTCGGTTAAAATGAAAACCGACTTGCTGAGATTAACACTCGAAAACTATTGAGAATTTCACACTCGAATCAGTTCTGCGAAGCCTGAAGTGGAGAGAGTGTTTGTTCAACGGTCAGATATGGGAGCGATGTAATAAATTAAAACTTAAACTATGCCACTTTAAACTAAGGTGCTTTGTCGTAGGATTAGCCTAGTTTTTTTTTACCTCAGCCATTAATTAAAATGCCTTTCACAAAGCAGAAGAAGATGGCCTTCACCTAAAACACACCCCGAACCCCATCTGTTGGGATACATGACAGTACGAGTGTGTTTACGCGTGGGCAGGAGCAGCTATGAGACAGTGAATGTGGGTGGAGGAAGGGAGATAATGGAGCACATGGCTTAAGCTATTAAAGGACTGTTTTACAGCTTAATCGTTTTTTTGTTAGAGGCTCCATGCCGATCTGTTCTGGGTTATTTCTGCCACTGCCGTTTCCCTCTTTTGGAGGATTTAACCGAGTTTACCCCTCTAATCTGACTCGTTTTGTTAGCGATACTCAGACCTGTTTGCAGCACTCATTGTACTGCTCCCACAAATCTGTGTGTGTGTGTGTGTGTGTTCTTCAATGAGACGGCTCTACTTCATTGCCGTGTCCATCACTGTCAAATATGATTGTGTCTCCGGTAAAACAACGGATGTGCTTGGCAACAACTTAAGTTTGTGGGTCCTTGGAGACCTTTAGTCTGTAGATCTGTGTTAAAGCAGTTGTTTTTGTGCTGAATGAGAGAGTTTGTGAAGGATTGTGTCAGCTTCTGTTCTGCACTCCAAAAAACAAGTCAAAATGAACAAGCAAAATAATCTGCCAATGGGATAAACAAAATAATCTTGTTTTCTGTTTGAAATAAGATTATTTTGCTTACCCCATTGGCAGATTATTTTGCTTGTTCTAAGCAAAAACTCACTTAATTTTGACTTGTTTTTTTTTCTTCTGAAAACAAGACAACTTTTACTTATCTAGAAAATCCTTCTTGATTTCAGAATTTTTTTAGATATATTGGCTGGAAACAAGACAAAAAATCTAAGTAAGAAAAGCATTTTTTTTTGCAGTGTGTGCAGTCAGTGTGCCAAGCAAAATAATCTGCCAATGGGATAAACAAAATAATCTTGTTTTCTGTTTGAAATAAGATTATTTTGCTTACCCCATTGGCAGATTATTTTGCTTGTTCTAAGCAAAAACTCACTTAATTTTGACTTGTTTTTTTTTCTTCTGAAAACAAGACAACTTTTACTTATCTAGAAAATCCTTCTTGATTTCAGAATTTTTTTAGATATATTGGCTGGAAACAAGACAAAAAATCTAAGTAAGAAAAGCATATTTTTTTGCAGTGTGTGCAGTCATTGTGTGCACTTTTGCTGTATTCACGAGGCCCAGATGTATATAATATTGTATTTTATATTAAATAGATTATGTATTGCTATATTTGTGAGACCTGAAATATAAAATTAGCATACAGTACCGTTCAAAATTTTGGCATTAGTAAGATTTATGTCTCATACACTCACTAAGGTTGCATTTATTTGATCAAAAATACAGTAACAACTGTAATATTGTGAGATATTATTACATTTCAAAATAGCTGTATTCTGAATATATTTTAAAATGTAATTTATTCCTGTAAAGCTGGGATATTAGTGTCATTGCTCCGGTCTTGATCCTCCATTATTCTAATATGCTAATTTGTTGCTCAAGAAATATTTATTATTATCAATGTTGGAAACAGTTGTCATGTTTACTATTTTTGAAACCATAATCCATTTTTCAGGACTTTTTGATGGAAATTGAAATATTATTAATGTCTTTACTGATGTGTTTTGATCAATTTAATGAATCCTTGGTGAAAGAATATACTTTTTTTTAATCTGTATATACTATACCATTCTTTTATGAGCACAAAATGGAAGCTTATCAGAATATACATTATAAATTTAAATACTATAATATATATTTTAAATACTATTATTAATATTATATATATAATTCACATAATCATCTACTACACCACATCTCTCATATCTCATTTACATTCTGTAAATTTGAATGTGGTGCCATGGTTTATTAAAAATGATGTTTTCATGTATCCCATGTTTAACCAATTGCACATATTCAAATTTCCCATCTGAAATTTGAGCGCTATATAGAAGAGGAAGATTGTTAGAGAAAAGATTACATTGCACTTATGCATCGCATTAGGTTTTCTATTTTTGGAAAGTTGTATGGCCCACTTTTATAGTACTTTTTTTTTAATCAGTTTTGAGGTTTGACATCCCTTAGTAGCCACTTGTGTTGATTTGCAACATGCAGATCCTCCTGAGCATCACCTGTTACGTTCATTGGAAGAAAGTAAGACATTCAGGATTGGAACAACATGAAAGTGAGTACATGATGACTAAAGTTTCATTCCAGTGAACTCTTCCTTTAAATCTACCAATGTCAACAGGTTTCTGAGATCATTAGTGTCATATGAAACCATCGTTGACATCACTAATTTAGCCCTGAAGGTCTCAGCATGTGTTTGTCTGTACAAGGACATGCACATGCAAATGAATGAGTCTAATGAAGCGTGTTTAGCTGCACTGTTTGGTGGAGTTTCGTATTATTCAAAAGAGTATTTTCTAACTGTGTTCTCAAAAAGCCACATGTGCGGTGTTTGTTTGAGTTTGTCTTGTTGTGTGTGTGTGTGTGTGAGAGAGAGAGAGAAAGATAGCATCAGTAATAGGCTTACGGTGGTGGAGCGGTAAATAAGAGAATGGGACACACAAGGTTGGCCACGATGCTCATCTTCTCTGACCTCACGTTTCAATATGGGCCCCATCCCTCGTTTTATTCCTCCCCTCCCTCGCTCTCCTCCACTCATTCACCCTCCTGTCTCTTCATCAGCCCTTCATTGTGATAGATGGGCACGTGGATGGACAGTAAAATGCTAAAGTTTGTGGGCCGTGGAACCCACACCGCTGCATAAAAAGAGAGTAAGGGAGAGAACGAGAGGGCTGGTGCTTCCAGAATTGGATGGAGCGGAGGAAACACGTCAGCATTTTCTCTCCCAGTACGTTTCACTCAGCGCGATTGAGTCTTATTATCTGACCCCTCTCCCTCTTCACACTGACCTGATAATATTTTACCACTCACACATTCTCGCTATCTCCCTCCCTCTGTCTTTCGGACAACTTCCTCTCTCTTGCGCGTTGTCACACACACACACACACACACACACACACACACACACACACACACTTCCACGCTCTGCCGTTCTTCCACTCATGCACCTGTACTCATGGCAGTGGCATCATTATTCTACATAATTGCTGATTATTATTCTGAATAATTACCTTAGCAGACCACATGTCAATCTCGGTAGAAATTAACTTTTATATTATTTATTATCTCCATCACATAGTTGCATAAACTGTATAATTACTGATTATTGTGTGTCATTAAATACACACACCATGTGTCAATTTGCATTTGTTTATGTCTAGATATACTGTAAATAAGCATATTATTTAAAATCATTTACTTTTTTATATAAACTTAGTGGTTATTGTACCCACACACACACACACACACACACACACACACACACACACTTCCACGCTCTGCCGTTCTTCCACTCATGCACCTGTACTCATGGCAGTGGCATCATTATTCTACATAATTGCTGATTATTATTCTGAATAATTACCTTAGCAGACCACATGTCAATCTCGGTAGAAATGAACTTTTATATTATTTATTATCTCCATCACATAGTTGCATAAACTGTATAATTACTGATTATTGTGTGTCATTAAATACACACACCATGTGTCAATTTGCATTTGTTTATGTCTAGATATACTGTAAATAAGTGTATTATTTAAAATCATATACTTTTTTATATAAACTTAGTGGTTATTGTAAATGCATATGCAAACTCGGTTTTTATTTTGATTATATCTAGATATATAAATTATTTGTTAAATTAAATCTCTGCCATAGTCACAGAAATTATGGTTAATGGTTATTATCATGAATTATTACATATCCAGACCATAAGTCAGTCTTCATATTTATATTTATAGATGCTGTATAAATAAACATTTATATTTGAACTGCATAAATACTGATTATTATTATCAGTCATTACAAACACAGGTCATGTTATCATCATTTGTAATTATTTATTTTTATTTTAAATCTCATTTCATATAGTCACATAAATTATATACTGTAGTTAGTGATTGTTATTGTGAATACTTCCATATGCAAACCATGCATTTTTTTTTATTTACGTTTAAAAAAAAAAAAAATTTAAATTTAATCTCTGCCATATAATCATAGAAATATAAATTAATGGTTATTATTATTATTATTATTATTATTATATACAAATCCAGACCACATTTAATTTGCTTTATAATCATGACATATGTCTAGATGCTGTGTAAACTTGCTTATGTTTGATCAATATAAATTACAAATGTAAATTAACTTTCATATTTGGTTATATTTGATTAGTAATTACATTCACAGACTGTATGTTGGGTTTTATTTCTATAATATATAAATATCATTATTACTCTGAATAAGCAGGCCATATTTCAATTTTTTATATTTATATCTAGATGTAAATGTACTTTCATATTTGATCTGTTTTATAGACACAGAAATTACACAGCTAGTGAGTAATGTACCTCTCTTTTGTCGCCATTCGACATGAAGTAATTAGTGCAGGAACATTGATGGCACGTTTATATTCATGCCAGAGACATAGATGGATTTCTTGGATTCAGATACAGAATTGAAAATGTTAAGTCCAGTTCACCAAGTGAAATGTCATCTAGTTCACATGAAGTGTGAGGCATTTCCAGTATGTGGACTTTTTTAAATGCATCTCACACTCAAAAATGTTTCCTTTGGTAAATGAGCCTGAATCTTTAAGACTCATTAAATTGTAATTAAAAATCTATTTCAAACATTGTAGCGTTTATTCTGGATTTTATTAACAAGCGTGTTATATGATCTGATTATTTTTGGAAGTCATGGATAAATGAAAGCATTTTTGTTTTGATGTTGTAATACCTGATTATCTGACTTTTTTATTTGATTGATTTCCTGACAAATTTAATCAAAAACCTCTACTTTCTCCATGACACAGGCAGTGGAGCAGTGGGACGTGGAAAAACCAGGAAGCCAAGCATAACACTGCAATTTTGGAAGAACAACAGCCTAAATCGATGGGTGGTGTGAGAGAGCAATGCGTTCTTATTTTCTAATTGCAATTATTGAAAAGAGAAAGGAAAACTTTAAATCACATCATATGACCCCTTTAAAAGCGGCATAAACATGGTTGCTATGTCTCTTAACTGACCCCTCGGCAGCTGTCAGAATATCACTGTATTAAATAGCTTATACTCAGAAGCTCGTTTGTGGTTTTGGGCTAAAATCGAGCCGATTAGAGGATTAGTGTCTCTTCAATCTGGCTACCACAGCTGGTTTCCACTCCACACTGTGTCTGACCCCCCGTATCATTGGCAGAGTGTGTTTGTGTGCGAGTGTATGGTAGCAAAAACCAACCAGATCCGGGGTCCAAATCCCTCTTAACCTAAAATTAAAAAACCCCCCCCCCCCCCCCCCCGTATGACCTTTAATGTCGATGTAACGTTCCTCAGCATGAAGATCTCAGCAATCCGTCCGAGACTTATGAGATTACAGCAGACTTGTGTCCCAGCCAGACCGTAGCGGCCAGACGCCCGGATTAGTGTCTCTTCAATCTGGCTACCACAGCTGGTTTCCACTCAACACTGTGTCTGACCCCCGTATCATTGGCAGAGTGTGTTTGTGTGCGAGTGTATGGTAGCAAAAACCAACCAGATCCGGGGTCCAAATCCCTCTTAACCAAAATTAATCATTTTTTCCACCTGCTCAAAGCAGTTGGGAGAACTTGCACAATTGGTGGCTGACTAAATACTTTTTTTCCCCACTGTATATATATATATACATATACACTACAGGTTTGGGATCAAAACTATTTTTAATGTTTTTTTACAGGAATTTCTTATGCTCATCAAGGCAGCATTATTTTATCAAAAATACAGGAAAAATTTAATATTGTGAAATATTATTATGATGTAAAATAACGTTTTTCTATTTTAATATACATTCAAATCTAATTTATTCCTGTGATTTAAAGCTGAATTTTCAGCATCATTACTCCAGTCTTCAGTGTCACATGATCCTTCAGAAATCATTCTAATATGCTGATTTATTATCAGTGCTGGAAACTGTTGTGCTGCTTAATATTTTTTTCTGGATTCTTTGATGAATAAAAAGATAAAAAGAAGAGCATTTATTTAAAATAGAAATCTTTTCTAACAATATACTCTACAGTTCAAAAGTTTGGGGTCAGTAAATTTTAATTCGTTCTTTTTTTGAAAGAAATTAACACTTACTAACAATATACTCTACAGTTCAAAAGTTTGGGGTCAGTAAATTTTAATTTGTTATTTTTTTGAAAGAAATTAACACTTATATTCAGCAAGGATGTGTTAAATTGATAAGAAGTGATAGCAAAGATTTATATTGTTAGAAAATATTTATATTTTGAATAAATGCTGTTCTTGTTTTTTTTACTTTTATTCATCAAAGAATCCTGAAAAAGTATTGCAGTTTCCAAAAAAACAATATTTGGCAGCACAACTGTTGCCAACATTGATCATTCTAATAATAAATCAGCATATTAGAATGATTTCTAAAGGATCATGTGACACTTTATACTGGAGTAATGGCTGATGGAAATTCAACTTTGCATCACAGAAATAAATTCTATTTTAAAGTATTTTAAAATAGAAACCATTATTTTATATTGTAATAACGTTTTGCAAGATACAGTTTTTTTCTGTATTTTTGATCAAATAAATGCAGCCTTGATGAGCATAAAAGACTTCTTTAAAAAACATAACTTTAAAAAACATTACAAGTCTTACTGATCCCAAACTTTTGAGCAGTAGTGTATATATATTAGGGCTGTCAATTTTAATGCGTTAACATATGCGATTCATTTTACAATCCTCAATGCGTTAAAGTAATTTATTACACGGCTCTGTGTAATACTTAATTTTGATTGGTCAGTCGCGATATTCCGAGGTATGTTATCCCTCAATAACAACCAGTAAAAGCTGATAACACAGGCTCATCCGGGTAACTGAAGTCGGCGCTATACTCTTGCTAGGAACGCTTCTTGGTGGAAGCTTTGCGTTTGTTTAGCTAATAAAATATTGAATGAACTTAAAAATGAAAAGTGGTCTCTATATGGTAATTATTTGTCTTACAAATAAGATTGATTGGGGACGTCAACTGAACAAGAAAAATCGTTTCATAGGGAGAGTAGATTATTGCATTTTGATAAAAGATTATAAACACAAACTTTATTCTTCAAAAAATAAATCTTTCACAATAAAACCAAGAATGTATTTCAGGAAAGTAAATGCGGTCAGTTTGGATATTAAACAGCTCGATGACTTGTGGACATTTCAGATTAATTGTTTTAGTGGTGATCCGAAATGGATTTATGCTTTTGTTGTAAATTGAGTTTAGGTCTGTGATGCTAATTCATTTCCTGAATTTTTTTTATGTATATTTTGTGCATTACATTAAATCAAACAAAGAAAAACACACACAAAAACCCTGAAAGATTAAATTAAAAATATATATATCAGCATGTAATGAACTAACCTACATTCAAGTCAATGTAAATCTCCACCACGGAAGTGGGCTAAACTCTCCCTTGAGGGAAAGAGAGATAATGTTTTAACAAAAACCTGCCCGTTTTTTCTTGCAAATCACGTAATCTAAAACAGGTCACTGAATCAGATGTAATCAGACAGTAATTTCCTAAGTTGCCTAATTCTTTCTGCAAGTACAAAGTATGTGCCATTTTTATAGGATCACAGAAGTGAAGTCATACATAAGATCTTTGTTCCAAAAACAGCATAGGTGTGTTTCAGAAGGGCAGTCGGCAGCACAATGATGCTACCTAGTAAGATACCTATAAAGCAGACAGCATCACATGTATCCTTCATTTAAAAAGGCAGATCCCAGAATGCACTACTGTTCAAATTCTTGGGGTTAGTAAGATTTTGTAATGTTTTTGAAAGAAGTCACCAAGCCTGCATTTATATGATCAAAAATCCAGTAAAACAGTAATATCGTGAAATATTATAAAGCATTTAAAGCAGCTGTTTTTCAGCAGCCATGTTACTTCAGTCTTCAGTGTCACATGATCCTTCAGAAATCATTCTAATATGCCGATTTGCTGCTCAAGAAACATTTTGATTATTGGCAAGGTTGAAAACGGTGTGTTTTTTGTAGAAACCATTTTTTCAGGATTCTTTGAAATGTCAAAAGAGCAGCTTTTAAAAAAAACTGAAAAAAAAAGAAATCGTTTGTAACACTAGAAAGTAGCTGCCTATGGTGAGACAGAGTTGCAGTGAAACTTTCGTCAAGTTTTGTTAAACCCAAAAGAAAAAAACAACATTATGCCACGTTGGCACAGTTGTATCCAGAAGTAATGCATTGTAGAAGTCATGCCTGTTGGATCTGGCGCTAATCGTGCTCTGCCGTTAACAGCGGGTCTGTAGGATACAGATCATGAAGGCTACAGGGTTAGGTTGTAATTCCTAGGCTCAGAGCGCTCGAATGGGATCCGATCTTGAGCTTGGGCCTTCAGAGGTGCGTATGGGTCAGTGGGGTCCTTTTTCATTAAATACAGCTCTGTTTAAAGTGAGCTGCTGGGAGAGTAACATTCTCTCTGATGAATTTGGTTACTCGTGTCTATAAAACCTTTTTCCCCTCATCTTTTATCTGTGTAACCTGTAGCTAGTTTGCGTTCCGTAATTAAACTTCCTGTCTCCCTCTTACTGTGCTTTAAAAAGGGAATAGATGGTGTGTGTGCTGATGTGTTTTGGAGTGTGTATCTGTGCAAAGGGAACTCTTCCACATTAATGTGTACATGAAGATGGATTCATGGAGTTATTTACTAAAAATAGTCCATAAACAAATCCAAATGTAAGCTGCTTGCTGTACGTTGGTAGTAATGAAAAGAGTGACTGCCAACCAGGGCTGTCATCAAAAAATTACTACATAAACACATAAATAAAATAATTATTGTTATTATTGTTGTTGTTCTTAAAACTATTAGTATATCCGTTTATATGTAATATATATTTTATACACATTTAATTCAACAGTTTACAATTATCCAGAAGTAATGCATTGTAGAAGTCATGCCTGTTGGATCTGGCACTAATCGTGCTCTGCCGTTAACAGCGGGTCTGTAGGATACAGATCATGAAGGCTACAGGGTTAGGTTGTAATTCCTAGGCTCAGAGCGCTCGAATGGGATCCGATCTTGAGCTTGGGCCTTCAGAGGTGCGTATGGGTCAGTGGGGTCCTTTTTCATTAAATACAGCTCTGTTTAAAGTGAGCTGCTGGGAGAGTAACATTCTCTCTGATGAATTTGGTTACTCGTGTCTATAAAACCTTTTTCCCCTCATCTTTTATCTGTGTAACCTGTAGCTAGTTTGCGTTCCGTAATTAAACTTCCTGTCTCCCTCTTACTGTGCTTTAAAAAGGGAATAGATGGTGTGTGTGCTGATGTGTTTTGGAGTGTGTATCTGTGCAAAGGGAACTCTTCCACATTAATGTGTACATGAAGATGGATTCATGGAGTTATTTACTAAAAATAGTCCATAAACAAATCCAAATGTAAGCTGCTTGCTGTACGTTGGTAGTAATGAAAAGAGTGACTGCCAACCAGGGCTGTCATCAAAAAATTAATAAATAAACACATAAATAAAATAATTATTGTTGTTGTTCTTAAAACTATTAGTATATCCGTTTATATGTAATATATATTTTATACACATTTAATTCAACAGTTTACAATTTAATATTATATGTGTGTGTGTGTGTCTCTCTCTGTATATATATAAATAAATATATAAGTATTAAAAATGTAAAAAATATTATATAATGATTAATAAAACTATTATTAGATCAATATATATAATTGACACATTTGTAACAGTTTATTTTTCTTTT
>NW_015505253.1:224969-231275 GCF_001515645.1 Sinocyclocheilus grahami | reverse complement strand
TGTCCTCATATGTCACAAAAATGCACACACACACACACACACACACTTCCATGCTCTGCCGTTCTTCCACTCATGCACCTGTACTCATGGCGGATGCATCATTATTCTAAATAACTGCTGATTATTATTTTGAATAATTACCTTACCAGACCACATGTCAATTTTTATTTGTTTACATCTCGACAGAAATTAACTTTTATATCATCTATGATCTCCATCAAATAGTTGCGTAAACTGGATAATTACTTATTATTGTGAGTCTGGATATTTGCATATCCAGACCATATGTAATTTGCTGTATAACCATGCCATATGTCTAGATGCTGTATAAATGTACTTATGTTTGATCAGTATATAAATTACAAATATAAATTAACTTTAAAATGTGGTATTATTTGATTTGTCAATAATTCCATTCACAGACCATATATTAGTCATGTATATTTCTATATATAAGCTTTTCTATTTGATTTCTATCATATTGTACATTTATATCTAGATATAAATGTAATTTCATATTTAATCTGTTTTATAGTCACAGAAATTACACAGCTAATGAGTGATGTACCTCACTTATGTCACCATTAGACATGAAGTAATTAGTGCAGGAACATTGACGCCATGTCTTCCATGCCATAGATGGATTTCTTGGAACAGATGCAGAAGTCCAGTCCAGTTCACCGAGTAAAATCTAGTTCACATAAAGTGTGAGGTATTTCCAGAATGTGGACTTATTTAAATGCGTCTCACACTCACAAATGTTTCCTTTGGTAAATGAGCCTTAATCTTTAAGACTCATTAAATTTGAATTAAAAATCTATTTCAAACATTGTAGCGTTTATTCTGGATTGCATTATCAGTGTTGTGGGTAACGCATTACAAGGTAAGCGTGTTATATAATCTGATTATTTTTGGAAGTCACAAATACATGAAAGCATATTTGTTTTTATGTTGTAATACCTGATTATCTGACATTTTTATTTGATTGATTTCCTGACAAATTTAATCAAAAACCTCTCGTTTCTCCGTGGCAAAGGCCTACACAGTGCATGTGTACCAGTGGCATAAGCGAGCATAACACTGCAATTTTGGAAGTCCAACAGCCTAAATCAATGGGTGGTGAGAAAAAGAAATGCATTCTTATTTTCTAATTGCAATTATTGAAGTGAATTACTGTTTTTCTTTTTATTTCTACTTAGAAATTTAGAGAGTCTGTCATTATTACAATCAGATACTATTAAAAACGGCATAAACATGGTAGCAATGTCTATTAACTGACCCCTCGTCAGCTGTCAGAATATCACTGTATTAAATAGCTCATATTCAGAAGCTTGTTTGCGGTTTTGGGTTAAAACCGAGCCGATTTGAGGATTATTGTCTCTTCAATATGGCTGCCACAGCTGGTTTCCAATCAACACTGTGTCTGACCCCCCGTATTATTGGCAGAGTGTGTTTGTGTGCGAGTGTACAGTAGCAAAACCCAAACAGATCTGTGGTCCAAATCCCTCTTAACTAAAATTAATCACTTTTTCCTCCTGCCCAAACCAACTCCTTGTGGGTCACCAACAACTAAGGGATTAGAAAAGCCGTCCGTCCCCCCACCGTACGAACTTTAACTTCGATGTGACGTTTCCTAGCTTGAAGATCCCAGAGATCTGTTTGAGACTTGTGAGATTACGGCAGACTTGTGTCCTAGCCAGACCGCCGCGCCAGACGGATGCTTGTTGATGAAGGCGATTTCTGTAATCGGAGATAGGCAGGTTGCTGTGTTTTGATGTTGTGCCTGTGTTTTGTGAACGGAAGTTCATAGACCCGATTCGTGACAGCATTAAAGTAATAAATTACATTTGAAAATGCATTCAAATATAAAACAGTTATTTTAAATTGTAATAATATTTCACAATATTACAATGTTTACTGTATTTTTGATCAAATAAATGCAGCCTTGGTGAGCAGAAGATACGTTTTTCAAAAACAAAAGTCTTACCACCTCTCAAACTTTAGTGGATTTGCGAGTACAACTGGATATTTAAAGAGACAAAATTAACTTGAATGTGAAAATCGGTCTCTATATGACACTTATATGTCTGAAAAATAAGATTGATTGGGGATGTTAGCCGAACAAGCAAAAACGTTTAGAGAAAATAAATTATTGCATTTTGATGAAAGATTATAAACACAAACTTTTTTCTTCAGAAAATGAATTGTTCACAATAAGACCAGGAATGTGTACCAGGAAAATAAATGGGGTCAATTTGGATATTAAACAGCTCAATGACTTTTGGACATTTCAGATCAGTTGTGTTTTAAGGTGTGATGATCTGAAAGTTTATGCTTTTGTTGTAAACTGAGTTTAGATCTTTGATGCTAATTCATTTTATGGATTTTATTATTATTTTTTTTTATGTGTTTTGTTCATCCCTTTATATTAAATCAAACAAAGAAAAGCACACACACACACACAAACCCTACTAAAAGATTAAATAAAAAAATATATCAGCATGTAATGAACTAACCTACATTCAAGTCAATGTAAATCTCCACCACGGAAGTGGGCTAAACTCTCCCTTGAGGGAAAGAGAGATAATGTTTTAACAAAAACCTGCCCGTTTTTTCTTGCAAATCACGTAATCTAAAACAGGTCACTGAATCAGATGTAATCAGACAGTAATTTCCTAAGTTGCCTAATTCTTTCTGCAAGTACAAAGTATGTGCCATTTTTATAGGATCACAGAAGTGAAGTCATACATAAGATCTTTGTTCCAAAAACAGCATAGGTGTGTTTCAGAAGGGCAGTCGGCAGCACAATGATGCTACCTAGTAAGATACCTATAAAGCAGACAGCATCACATGTATCCTTCATTTAAAAAGGCAGATCCCAGAATGCACTACTGTTCAAATTCTTGGGGTTAGTAAGATTTTGTAATGTTTTTGAAAGAAGTCACCAAGCCTGCATTTATATGATCAAAAATCCAGTAAAACAGTAATATCGTGAAATATTATAAAGCATTTAAAGCAGCTGTTTTTCAGCAGCCATGTTACTTCAGTCTTCAGTGTCACATGATCCTTCAGAAATCATTCTAATATGCCGATTTGCTGCTCAAGAAACATTTTGATTATTGGCAAGGTTGAAAACGGTGTGTTTTTTGTAGAAACCATTTTTTCAGGATTCTTTGAAATGTCAAAAGAGCAGCTTTTAAAAAAAACTGAAAAAAAAAGAAATCGTTTGTAACACTAGAAAGTAGCTGCCTATGGTGAGACAGAGTTGCAGTGAAACTTTCGTCAAGTTTTGTTAAACCCAAAAGAAAAAAACAACATTATGCCACGTTGGCACAGTTGTATCCAGAAGTAATGCATTGTAGAAGTCATGCCTGTTGGATCTGGCGCTAATCGTGCTCTGCCGTTAACAGCGGGTCTGTAGGATACAGATCATGAAGGCTACGGGGTTAGGTTGTAATTCCTAGGCTCAGAGCGCTCGAATGGGATCCGATCTTGAGCTTGGGCCTTCAGAGGTGCGTATGGGTCAGTGGGGTCCTTTTTCATTAAATACAGCTCTGTTTAAAGTGAGCTGCTGGGAGAGTAACATTCTCTCTGATGAATTTGGTTACTCGTGTCTATAAAACCTTTTTCCCCTCATCTTTTATCTGTGTAACCTGTAGCTAGTTTGCGTTCCGTAATTAAACTTCCTGTCTCCCTCTTACTGTGCTTTAAAAAGGGAATAGATGGTGTGTGTGCTGATGTGTTTTGGAGTGTGTATCTGTGCAAAGGGAACTCTTCCACATTAATGTGTACATGAAGATGGATTCATGGAGTTATTTACTAAAAATAGTCCATAAACAAATCCAAATGTAAGCTGCTTGCTGTACGTTGGTAGTAATGAAAAGAGTGACTGCCAACCAGGGCTGTCATCAAAAAATTAATAAATAAACACATAAATAAAATAATTATTGTTATTATTGTTGTTGTTCTTAAAACTATTAGTATATCCGTTTATATGTAATATATATTTTATACACATTTAATTCAACAGTTTACAATTTAATATTATATGTGTGTGTGTGTGTCTCTCTCTGTATATATATAAATAAATATATAAGTATTAAAAATGTAAAAAATATTATATAATGATTAATAAAACTATTATTAGATCAATATATATAATTGACACATTTGTAACAGTTTATTTTTCTTTTCTTTTTTTAGTGTATACACACACTATTGTATTATTTTTACTATTAGGTCTATTATATTATTTTATATTGCACATTTTATTTAACAATTTATTTATTTTTATTATTATTATTATTATTATTATTATTATTATTGTTGTTGTTGTTGTTATTTTACAAAACAATATTACCTGTAAATTGGGACTGTTTTGTCTTAGAAATACATAATGAAGGCATTTGTTTCCTCTGTTTTCATTGCAGTGAGTAAGGCCGGCAACTAAATTCAGTGTTTTGATGCTCAGAAGCCTTAGAAAGGTTACCCAGTAGGTCACTATTAATTTTCAATGAGCACATTTGTATTGCATGAGCTTGTTTTTGTTATATACTGTACACCACAATCTCTCACATGCATTTTTTCTTACAGAGCCCCTTTTACACTTATACTTTTATTGCTGAGGATAGTGCTTTCCTTGACCATTTTTCCTTCACTGTATCTCTCCTTATGTGTGTTCATGTGTATTTGTGTGTGCATGTGTGCACGAATGTACGTGATCTTCACTTTCTGTGAACTAACTTTGCAGCATCTCTGTCTCCTGGTGCTTTATTTTTTTTCTTCTCCTTCCTCTGGCTAGTTTTGCTCCATACATTCACTTTTTACCTCCACCTGCCTGCCATCCCTCTATTTTCTGAATTTGTGTGTGCTTTCTGCCTGTTTGCCTTTTTTTCTTTCCTGTAGCTCACTATACAATTCTTCCTTTGGATTTGGGGGTAAATATGCAGACAACTTTTGAATTTTTTCATTATATAGTTTGTGACTATGCTTACATGTTTCCTTGATTAGTAAGGCTTTGTTTTTGCTGTTGTGCAATGCATGTGCTTGCATTTGCATATGTGTGTGTGTGTGTGTGTGTGTGTGTGTGTGAGTGTGTGGGTTCACATTAACCTGTGCCTGGGGGCCACTCAACATAATGACTGAGCAACAGGCCCCAGCTGTTCACATCTGTCTCTCCAGCTCTCTATGAAGCACCTACCCCATGCCTCCTTCCACTTATGAAGCGCGCCTCGCTGTGTTTGTCTGTTGTACGTGTGCATGTAGTTTTGTGTGTGTGCTGAAGGCCACGGCCTTGATAAAGGCACATACAGCTATAAGAGCACTCCACCCAGTTCAGCCGAAATCTATGATATGTCTCCTCTCGTGACTGAGCTTTACTTCTTGCTGTTTACACATTCAGATTCAATGTACTTCTCAGTTGCCCAGATACGGTGAAAACGCTTTTATGTGAGACCTTGTAGCATTTAATGTATGTCTTTTATGAAAGACAGTGTTTCCTTTTATGAAAGACAGTGTGACCTTCTCTTGTAAAGGAAACTTGGCTTTATTGATCCAAAAAAGCATAAGAGCAAAAGAGCACCCTCTATTCAATTACTTTCTCAGTTTTTGAAATTTCACAGCATAAATAGAAGACGTTTCTTATGCCTCATGTGTTTAATATAATATACAGTGTTTACTTTTATGAAAGACAGTGTGACCTTCTCTTGTAAAGGAAACTTGGCTTTATTGATCCAAAAAAGCATAAGAGCAAAAGAGCACCCTCTATTCAATTACTTTCTCAGTTTTTGAAATTTCACAGCATAAATAGAAGACGTTTCTTATGCCTCATGTGTTTAATATAATATATAACAACATAACATAACATAACATAACATAACATAACATAACATAACATAACATAACATAACATAACATAACATAACATAACATAACATAATATTATAATACAGATACACACTAGCTGTGTATTGGTTAGTTTGGGGTTGGTTATATTTTTTAAAAGAAGTCTCTTAGTCTCACCAAGGCTGTATTTATTTGATCAATATACAGTAAAAAAAAAAAAAAAAAAAACTGTAATATTGTGAAAAATAATTAAAATCTTTTTAAAAATACTGTTTTCTATTTTAATATATTTAAAAATGTAATTTATTTCTGTGATATAAGGCTGCATTTTTAGCATTGTTACTCCTGTCTTAAAGGGTTAGTTCACCAAAAAATGAAAATTAGCCCATAAATTACTCACCCTCAAGTCATCCTAGGTGTATATGACTTTCTTCTTTCAGACGAATCCAGTCGGAGTTATAT
>NW_015505253.1:219485-223089 GCF_001515645.1 Sinocyclocheilus grahami | reverse complement strand
TTGTTGTTGTTGTTATTTTACAAAACAATATTACCTGTAAATTGGGACTGTTTTGTCTTAGAAATACATAATGAAGGCATTTGTTTCCTCTGTTTTCATTGCAGTGAGTAAGGCCGGCAACTAAATTCAGTGTTTTGATGCTCAGAAGCCTTAGAAAGGTTACCCAGTAGGTCACTATTAATTTTCAATGAGCACATTTGTATTGCATGAGCTTGTTTTTGTTATATACTGTACACCACAATCTCTCACATGCATTTTTTCTTACAGAGCCCCTTTTACACTTATACTTTTATTGCTGAGGATAGTGCTTTCCTTGACCATTTTTCCTTCACTGTATCTCTCCTTATGTGTGTTCATGTGTATTTGTGTGTGCATGTGTGCACGAATGTACGTGATCTTCACTTTCTGTGAACTAACTTTGCAGCATCTCTGTCTCCTGGTGCTTTATTTTTTTTCTTCTCCTTCCTCTGGCTAGTTTTGCTCCATACATTCACTTTTTACCTCCACCTGCCTGCCATCCCTCTATTTTCTGAATTTGTGTGTGCTTTCTGCCTGTTTGCCTTTTTTTCTTTCCTGTAGCTCACTATACAATTCTTCCTTTGGATTTGGGGGTAAATATGCAGACAACTTTTGAATTTTTTCATTATATAGTTTGTGACTATGCTTACATGTTTCCTTGATTAGTAAGGCTTTGTTTTTGCTGTTGTGCAATGCATGTGCTTGCATTTGCATATGTGTGTGTGTGTGTGTGTGTGTGTGTGTGTGAGTGTGTGGGTTCACATTAACCTGTGCCTGGGGGCCACTCAACATAATGACTGAGCAACAGGCCCCAGCTGTTCACATCTGTCTCTCCAGCTCTCTATGAAGCACCTACCCCATGCCTCCTTCCACTTATGAAGCGCGCCTCGCTGTGTTTGTCTGTTGTACGTGTGCATGTAGTTTTGTGTGTGTGCTGAAGGCCACGGCCTTGATAAAGGCACATACAGCTATAAGAGCACTCCACCCAGTTCAGCCGAAATCTATGATATGTCTCCTCTCGTGACTGAGCTTTACTTCTTGCTGTTTACACATTCAGATTCAATGTACTTCTCAGTTGCCCAGATACGGTGAAAACGCTTTTATGTGAGACCTTGTAGCATTTAATGTATGTCTTTTATGAAAGACAGTGTTTCCTTTTATGAAAGACAGTGTGACCTTCTCTTGTAAAGGAAACTTGGCTTTATTGATCCAAAAAAGCATAAGAGCAAAAGAGCACCCTCTATTCAATTACTTTCTCAGTTTTTGAAATTTCACAGCATAAATAGAAGACGTTTCTTATGCCTCATGTGTTTAATATAATATATAACAACATAACATAACATAACATAACATAACATAACATAACATAATATTATAATACAGATACACACTAGCTGTGTATTGGTTAGTTTGGGGTTGGTTATATTTTTTAAAAGAAGTCTCTTAGTCTCACCAAGGCTGTATTTATTTGATCAATATACAGTAAAAAAAAAAAAAAAAAAACTGTAATATTGTGAAAAATAATTAAAATCTTTTTAAAAATACTGTTTTCTATTTTAATATATTTAAAAATGTAATTTATTTCTGTGATATAAGGCTGCATTTTTAGCATTGTTACTCCTGTCTTAAAGGGTTAGTTCACCAAAAAATGAAAATTAGCCCATAAATTACTCACCCTCAAGTCATCCTAGGTGTATATGACTTTCTTCTTTCAGACGAATCCAGTCGGAGTTATATAAAAAATTGTCTTTGATCTTTCAAGCTGGTTAATGCCACTCAGCGGGTGTTGCAAGCATCAGTCCAAAAAAAGTTAAATAAAAAGCCTCCATCCATTAAAAAAAGTGTCTCACATGGCTCCGGGGGGTGAACAAATGCCTCCTGTAGCGAATCGATGCATTGTAAGAAAAATTGTGTATAAATATATTTTTATATATTATCGTTTTTTTTTTGTCACAGATCGGACAATTTTTTCGGATAAGCAAGAAAAATTTTTTTTAAAGCACAGAGAATGACAATGCCGTGAAGGGTTTTTGACATAGGCTAATTTTATGTGTATGCATAGGTTACGCAACTCGGCATTTCCGCGCTGTCTGAAACCACGTCTCTTTGCTTGTGCACGCTTTGATTGTGTGCGAGAACAGCGTGTGAGTAACGAATTGAGCTCTCTTTCGTTTCTTCTTCTTGTGGTTTAAAATTGCTTGTACGTGAAAATTGGCAAATTAATCTACGAATCACGTACATGTCGAACAGTAGGGTCTCATCCGTGCGTATTAGGCTACTGATCAAATGCGATCCTTTTAACTCCTAATATGTGACAGTAATATCGCATACAATGAAAATACAGAATAATTAGAACAATCATTAACATAAATAAATAACAGAGTGTCGTATCTAGCTATAGCCTACACATTCTTCCCAGAACGTTCTTGCGACCCGGTAGCAATTCTTCCACGGCCCGGTAGTGGGTCGCGACCTGGTGGTTGGGGACCTCTGTCTTAAAGCAATGTCTCAGAAAACCTGCAAAGGCTAAATTCTCCAGAGTAAGATGAATAGCTATAGACCCTATAGACCCTTGTCCTGTGTTTTTATAAGTATAGACATTTCTAAAGAAGGAAAATCTTTACCCATTGTCTAGAATCACTCAAAATTCCAACTGCTTTTTCTTGGTGGTGACACCAGAAAGTCAATCCACGTCTTGAGTTTTCTTTTTTCCATTATGTGGCATATAATAATATAAAAAAATGGTTTTGAGCACACAATCAAATATTCAGTTGAGGAAAATGAATTGTATGTAAAATCTGTTGCTGTGCGCAGTGAGAGAGCCAAGGCGGCCCCTAAGGAGTGTTCAGTATATAAAATAAAGTGAATAGTCTGTGCCGTATTTATTATGCATGAGCATAAATGTTACAAAACTGGTGGCTGTAGAGACTGCTGCGTTCACTTCGGTGTCGACAAGGGTACCGAGGTCCCTCAACATACAAACAGAGCGAAAAAGAACAAGAAACCAACTAGAAAGGAAAACGGCTGTGTGTTGTTCTAGATGTAGTCCATTAGAAAGGCCGTGTCCTATGTGTCGCACCCTTCTGTAGCTCTGTTAAAGCTCATTAAATGCTCGCTAATGGCCGAATATGATGAGATGAAGGGGCAGAGGCCGAGCGTGAGATGGAGTGCCACGTTACAAGGGCTCCTCTGCATTTTTGCAGTCAGCAGTTTGCGCGTCACCTCATCTCATTTCTATTCACTCATCCTCCCTCGTTTCACTCCTCCATCGCTGTCAGACTGTTAAGAAAGCGTCAGGACGAGGGGAGCCCCACTGGCATTTCCTCAGCAGAGCTGGTGAACGTCTTCAGAGAAGAACCTCCAGATGAGGCGAGACAAAGGCGAGCGGTGAGGCTCAACAGGTAAGCTTCGTTCTCTCACATGCAAGTGTTTTATCACGCTCAAAGACACCTTGGCTTTTTATTTCTGTTCGGCTTTATATACTTTTCCTCTTTTTCTCCCATCTCTCCTTTGGCTTTAAGACAAGTAAGGGTGAGGAGATAGAGGCTTGAAAGAAGGCCGTTGTCTCTCTCTCTCTCTCTCTCTC
>NW_015505253.1:179485-218907 GCF_001515645.1 Sinocyclocheilus grahami | reverse complement strand
AGTATATATATATATATATATGTGTGTATATATATATTTTTATATATTATCGATTTTTTTTTGTCACAGATCGGACAATTTTTTCGGATAAGCAAGAAAAAAAAAATTTAAAGCACAGAGAATGACAATGCCGTGAAGGGTTTTTGACATAGGCTAATTTTATGTGTATGCATAGGTTACGCAACTCGGCATTTCCGCGCTGTCTGAAACCACGTCTCTTTGCTTGTGCACGCTTTGATTGTGTGCGAGAACAGCGTGTGAGTAACGAATTGAGCTCTCTTTCGTTTCTTCTTCTTGTGGTTTAAAATTGCTTGTACGTGAAAATTGGCAAATTAATCTACGAATCACGTACATGTCGAACAGTAGGGTCTCATCCGTGCGTATTAGGCTACTGATCAAATGCGATCCTTTTAACTCCTAATATGTGACAGTAATATCGCATACAATGAAAATACAGAATAATTAGAACAATCATTAACATAAATAAATAACAGAGTGTCGTATCTAGCTATAGCCTACACATTCTTCCCAGAACGTTCTTGCGACCCGGTAGCAATTCTTCCACGGCCCGGTAGTGGGTCGCGACCTGGTGGTTGGGGACCTCTGTCTTAAAGCAATGTCTCAGAAAACCTGCAAAGGCTAAATTCTCCAGAGTAAGATGAATAGCTATAGACCCTATAGACCCTTGTCCTGTGTTTTTATAAGTATAGACATTTCTAAAGAAGGAAAATCTTTACCCATTGTCTAGAATCACTCAAAATTCCAACTGCTTTTTCTTGGTGGTGACACCAGAAAGTCAATCCACGTCTTGAGTTTTCTTTTTTCCATTATGTGGCATATAATAATATAAAAAAATGGTTTTGAGCACACAATCAAATATTCAGTTGAGGAAAATGAATTGTATGTAAAATCTGTTGCTGTGCGCAGTGAGAGAGCCAAGGCGGCCCCTAAGGAGTGTTCAGTATATAAAATAAAGTGAATAGTCTGTGCCGTATTTATTATGCATGAGCATAAATGTTACAAAACTGGTGGCTGTAGAGACTGCTGCGTTCACTTCGGTGTCGACAAGGGTACCGAGGTCCCTCAACATACAAACAGAGCGAAAAAGAACAAGAAACCAACTAGAAAGGAAAACGGCTGTGTGTTGTTCTAGATGTAGTCCATTAGAAAGGCCGTGTCCTATGTGTCGCACCCTTCTGTAGCTCTGTTAAAGCTCATTAAATGCTCGCTAATGGCCGAATATGATGAGATGAAGGGGCAGAGGCCGAGCGTGAGATGGAGTGCCACGTTACAAGGGCTCCTCTGCATTTTTGCAGTCAGCAGTTTGCGCGTCACCTCATCTCATTTCTATTCACTCATCCTCCCTCGTTTCACTCCTCCATCGCTGTCAGACTGTTAAGAAAGCGTCAGGACGAGGGGAGCCCCACTGGCATTTCCTCAGCAGAGCTGGTGAACGTCTTCAGAGAAGAACCTCCAGATGAGGCGAGACAAAGGCGAGCGGTGAGGCTCAACAGGTAAGCTTCGTTCTCTCACATGCAAGTGTTTTATCACGCTCAAAGACACCTTGGCTTTTTATTTCTGTTCGGCTTTATATACTTTTCCTCTTTTTCTCCCATCTCTCCTTTGGCTTTAAGACAAGTAAGGGTGAGGAGATAGAGGCTTGAAAGAAGGCCGTTGTCTCTCTCTCTCTCTCTCTCCCTTGTCAGTTTTAAGTTGACTTCTGTGTCAAGGGGAAGGATGAGGGAGAGACGGAGAAGTATTTTTGTGTGGAAGCTGAGATACTAAGTTGAAACGGTACGACAAAGAGTCAAAACAAAGAGCATTTTAACAGCGCTGCCGCCTCGGGAAACTAAAAGTGGGTGAAATACATTAGTGGCCTTAAAATTCCTTGCTTTTACCAGCATAATACTGCAATCTGTTGATGACTTCCTGTATTAGTATTTTTGTGTTCGTTACATAGTGTTCACCAGGATTTGAAAATGTGATTTTCATTCAACAGATGTCGATATTGAACAGATGATCATTGCATTAAATAAAACATAAACCCAGATGACATTTTAGATGTTCCACAAAAATATGTTTTTTTTATTTACTTTAAAATATAAAAAAGTATAATAAAAACATCACTTAAATTGGTGACATTTTAAAACATTACTTTTATATAAAAATAAAAATGTATCTTAATTTATCTTAATAATCGATCTTAAATTATCTTAATTAATCTAAAGTTCGAAATTAAGATAAAAATGTCTTTGCATCAGTTATTCGCAAATGTAGTTCGTTTTGATGTTACAGTTCAAATTTTAAGGTCAGTATGATTTCTTTTTTTTAATGGAAATTAATAATTTTATTCAGCAAGGATGCATTAAATTGATAAAAAATTACAGTAAAGACGTTTATAGTGTTTCAAAAGATTTCGAGTAAACATTGTTATGAACTTTGCATTCATCAAAGATCCTCAAGAAAGTATGGTTTCCACAAAAATATGAAGCAACTGTTTTTATCACTGATAATAATAAGAAATATTTCTTGAGCAGCAAATCGGCATATTCAATAATTTCTGAAGGATCATGTGACAATGGAGACTGGAGAAAAGATGCTGAAAGTTTAGCTTTACATCACAGGAATAATTTAGAATATATTAAATATATTAAAATAGAAAACAGATGTTTTGAATTGTAATAATATTTTACAATATAAACATTTTTACTGTATTTTTAATCAAACAAATGCTGCCTTGGTAAGCATAAGAGACTTCTTTCAAACACATTTAAAATCTTACCAATCTCATACTGAACAGTAGTGTATATATACAGTATATACACACACAGTACATACGCTACTGTTCAGTACGGGATTGGTAAGATTTTTAAAGAAACCCCTTATTACATATTTAATTTATGTGCTACTACAAAGCTCTGAATGTATAACTGAGTTCTGCCAACGCAGGAGATGCTAGTTGTGAAACAGGTACTTGGATTTGCAGAAACATCTGCATGTCCCAGTCAGAGAGCAGAGAGCCGATCTCATTTTCTGCACATTGGGAAATTTCATGCTGTTTTTGCAGCCAATAGGTCCAAGCTTGAGTGTTCGGTTGTTTGATGATGTAATGAAAAAAAGGGAGAAATGAGAGGGTCAATGCCTGTGATGCCTCTCTGGCCCAGCCAGAAACCATACTGAGTTTATACCTACAGGGAATCGGATTTCATATCTTTCAACTTTCACAGTTCTGAAGACACAAGGAGACTGACAAGGACATATATGAGATGTAAACAAACTGCAGCACAAGCATCAGTTGTCACTGAGCGGAATGGCATCCTTGACAGCGTGCAGGAATCATATTGACATGCCAATGTAGCAGTCTGTATGTGCACAGATTACAGTGCTGTTCAATATACCAAGGGAGGCGATAATTCTTTTTCTGAGAGACATTACAATGTCAATATTACATTAATATATAGGACCAAAAAAAATTACTATAAATGTTTTGTTTGTTTCTTTCAGTTCTTTTGTTTGATCTTTGTTGCTATCTACATTCTAAATAGAATTAATATTATAATACCCAAAATGTATGAATCCCAAAGTGTGTATATATATATATATATATATATATGATCAGAAATATAGTAAAATATTTTTATTGTGAGATATTACTGCGATTTAAAATAACTGCTTCTATGTGAATATATTTTGAAAACTAATTTATTCCTGTGATGCAAAGCTGAATTTTCATCAGCCATTACTCCAGTATTCAGTGCTACATGATCCGTCAGAAATCATTTTAATATGTTGATATATTATCAATGTTGGAAACAGTTGTATTCCTAATTAATTATATTTGGGAACCTGTGGTACTTTTGTCAGGATTCTGAATACTTTTATTCAATACTTTTACTTTGATTAAACTGATAAAAAGTGATAGTAAAGGCTTATATTGATGAGTCTTTACTATCACTTTTTACATAAAAAAGTATTGAATAAAAATATAAATTTCTTCAAAAAAACTTTTGAACAGTAGTGTATATTGTTACTAAATATTTATATTTTCAATATATGCATTTATATTAGTTAGTTTATTAGTGGTATTTTAGTTTTAGTCCAATTCAGTTCTTTTCATAGTCATACCTGAAAAGTATCTCCATAAATTTCAAATCAAAGCCACACTCTGTGTTTTACCTTTCCTTGTCTGTTCAGGTAAATTAACGCTACTGTAGCATAATTTGACAAGACATGGAAACATGAGCAAAACAAATTGAGACAATTAATTAATTAATTTCACTTTCCTGTGTCATGCTGATGTTTCCCCTGCAATAATTAAGGTACTTGTTTGTCTTTGGGGATGGTGGAGAAGGGAGGTTAGACAGGCCTGAAGAACATCTCATTAAAGACCTGGACAGGAACCGCTGAGTCATTCAGAAGAGCTCCAGACTCCAGACATAACTTCGAACCCTCTTCACATCTCCCTGACAGAGCTCCGATGCACCAAAATAAGGTTTGTGTCAAAAAGAAAAGAGAAGGGAGAAGTTAATTTTCTCAACAGGCAGTGACTAGCACAGCAGTGAAGTCAGAACAAAAACTGTGAGTTTCTCTTTTGATTAGTCCACACTGCACTCGAGGAACATTAGAATGAGAAGGAGAAAAACGAGGTGCATCGCTAGTGTCTTTTTATAGGGGCATGAGCCCAAGTAAAGTAGTCATAATCATACACGCATAGTTTTCTTTGGAACCAAAGTTTTTGTTCAGAGATCACACTGTGTATATGCAGCAGAGGCGGCAGAGAGACTGACAAGTAGCTAGTTAATGAGAGAACAAGTAGCTATTTGAATCTACTGTATAAGCAATGGAATAATCCCAAATTTACACTGCAAAAGTGGGACAGAAGTGCCTATGAAATGGCGTTAAGGAGGAGCTGGCTTAATTTAGTCTGGATTTTATGCAGCCTTGACACAACTAAATTTACCTTAAGTTGTTCATGGATATCCTTGCAGTGTCTTGTTCTTAGTATGAATTTGATATTTGGCTTTTCATTAGCTAGCTGTGGTCATATCCACCAAACACTCCAGTGCACCACAGCATAAGAGGTCAAAGGTCATTCAGTGTACAACAGCTGAGAAAGAAAACACATGTGTAACAGTATATTAGATCCGGGCAGCTCTTAGAGTGACAGCAGTCTAATATTGCTGCTGTCTGTCATTAATTTTAATCAAACAACAAAAGAGAGACAATCTCTCACTGCTCTTGACTAAATTACTTTTGTAACTTTAATAAGAAATATTGTGTGTCTCCTATTGCTTTTAATTAGTTTTTTTTTTAATTCTCATTTAATTGCTGTTTACTTGTGACTTTTTTTAATTTAGGTTAGTATTAGTTTTATGATATCAAAAATTTTGCCTTTGACCTGATTTAAAGCAAAAGGAAGGACATTGTGATATATATATCATTACTGTGAAATAAAATTGCTCATATCATGATATAAGGTTTTGGTCATATCGCCCACCCCTATATACAACCCTTCAAAAGTTTGGGATCAGTAGGATTTTTTTGTAAAGTTTCTTATGCTCACCAAGACTGCTTTTATCTGAACAAGAATACAGTAAAACAGTAATATTTACAATTTAAAATATCTGTTTTCTGTTTTAATATAATTTAAAATATAATTTATTTCTGTGATGCAAGGCTGAATTTTTAGTAACCATTACCCCAGTCTTCAATGACACATGATGCTTCAGAAATCATACTATTATGCTATGTATTATTATATATTTCTTAATATTCACTGTTGTCCATGATTCTCAACAGAAACTAGTGCAACTTTCATATTTCTCAAGTCTCGTATTTTAAAACCTAATTTATTTAAGATCCTTCAGAAGTCTTTTTGTCTGCATAAGTCTATATGCAGATTTGATACAGAAACAGCAGTTTAATATTTTTTATGGAAACCATGATTTTTGAAAGTGCAAAAGAACATAATTGATCTTAAATATAAATATTTTGCAATATTATAAATCACTTTTCATTAATTTAATAAATCCTTTCTGAATAAGCAAATTAATCAAACTTTTTGATGACTGTGTATATATATTTAAATTTTAGGTAGCAGTGTCCTGTTAAACATATTTAATGAAATATTCCATAAAGCTGCCATGATGACATTTCACTTCTTGAAAGATGGATAATCATGAATGCTCTTTATAAGTATAGTATTTTTTACGACCTTGAGCATTGAAATGTTAAATTAAACCACAAAACGAAGCTACCTTCCTGAAGGCATAAATATATTCCGACATAAATTTAAATAATCAGTTGAGCTTGAGATGACACAATGCAATCTTACAAAAATGTACCTAGAAAAGGCCCATTAACAGTATTCAAGAATATGTAAAAATGCTTTTCCCAAAGTCCCAAAGTATTAAACATAAAAGTGCCCCCATGCAAAATAACTGGGAGCTTGTGCCCCAGTACTGATGAAAGGTTGAAAACCTCTCTGGTCGTGTGTGATGTAAAAGAAGACAGACAGAGAAAATGAAGGGATATGTTTAAATACAGCGTGCGTACGCTCCGACCGAAAGCCCTCTATCCATTCACGGAGATTGCAGTCGGCGCATTCACGGTTTGGCGTCTGGGACTGTTTGCGGGCACAGAGTATAATTGAGTGTGAGTTAATTCCTATCAAAGCCCATTGGACTGCAACTAATGGACCGAGGGAGATGCCTCAAGGAGCCAGCGCTTTCAATTTCTTTTGTTTATTTAGATGGGAAAATGTTTAGTTTTTAATTAAGTAAATCACTATTATTTGTTCCAGTGTGGTTGGTAATTTGAAGAGATTGCAACCTGCCTTGAAATGCAAGCGCTATTGGCTTTGAGAGAGAGATAGGGAGTAGTGGAGGAGGCTAAAGCGTGGCGTAATGGCCGTGAACCCGAGAGAGCTCTTTCCATGCGGTATAGAAACACTCCCTGGGCTTCACTTTGAAGTGTTCCTAAGGTTCCCTCTCAAAACTTGAACTTATTCAAAGGGAGTGCTTCAATGGACTGTGAAGGTAAAAAAGAGAAAAAAATCAAGAGGAGCCATTGTAACGTCCTAGACCTTCTTAAGTGCGTGTGTGTGTGTGTCTCTTTACATATGTACCTTTCGTCTTATTTTTACAGATTTGTTTTGTTGGCGTGTGATTGGAGGAGATGGGTTTCTGGTTTTCGGTCATCCTCTCGAGTGCCTGGGTTTTTTTGGGCTGGAGTTACGAGGTACAGTTTGAAACTCAAAGGCCAAATGCAACTGTTTTGTATTCATTTTATGGATGCATTTACACTATAATTACACTAAGGTATTTCATCTAAACTGTGTAATGAAACCCATGAGTCATTATACCAATTACGGTGTCCGCAGCTTTGCCATTTGCAACAGTTTTCATGCACCGGTACAATTATCTGCCAAAGGTGCCATATTAAATGAATAAATATAATCCTTTATCAAAGCATGAGCATCTTTGCATAAAGGTACAAATACAAAAAAGCAAAAGGATAGACTTGAAAACCATGCGAGTTAAAAATAGCATCCATATTTTTTGCACAAATTCTTTTGTTAAATAGAAAGATTTTGAGATTATTTTAATGTTATAATTAGATATACAGTGTATAAAAGTAACAGTTTTATTTTAGTATCAATAATGTGTTATTATGGTTTATATTAATATTTTTAATTTATTTTCATATTTTGTTCAATTTTAAATGTGTTTGTAATTTAAATGATACTTTTTTTAAATAAATTATAATTTTTTATTTTAGTTGTAATTATTTTAGTGTATCAAATTAAATAAATTAAAATGAGAAATATTGCCTTGGAAAGCTTAAATAAAATAAGGTTTTATACATTGTATTTCAGTTAATGTAATTTTTTTTGTTTTAGTTAACCCTATGCTGTGTATTATTTTTTTCTTAGTGGATGCTGGATATGGTTATAAAATAATTCCACATCAGATTAATATTAATATTCAGATATTTGTATAATATTTCATGTTCAAGGAATTATTTCTTTTGTAAGTAGCCATATAATCAAGGTTTATTTTATAACACATTCCCCTTTACACATTTCTAAGCATTGTGTGCTGAGCTGGTCATGGCCATTGAAGCTCTGGTAAATCACAAGTACTTTTTGTTATACAAGAGGCGGCTTATAAAAAATGTCCTTGAATAGTTCCTGTGTGTCACGCAAAATGTATATCTTGCCAATTTGGCCCATGAGCGAATGTTCAAATCTTCTACTCTCACAGCTACATGCGGTAAATGCTCCCTCTCCGGTTCTGCTCTGCTTGACAAAACTGCATCTGAATAGAAAGAATGGCCGAGGCAATTTACTGTAATGATTGCTTGTTGCATTTTCCCATTCTGCCTCCATATATACAATTTGCGTGTCTTAACACCACGTGACGCCATGTGGAGCGCCGACCTGACTTCACCCTCCTTGGTCTGAGAAGCTTTTGACACAGAATCCCAGGCCTTCCTCCCTCTTCTGTTCACCACCTTGCTGTGAGCTTTTATCTCATACTGTAATAACTGTGCTGCCTGTATATTAGCAGGCTCCAACAATCAAGTTTAGTGGAGATGAAATTGGTTACTGTATGCCAAGGCTCAATTTGGACTGGATGGTAGCATATGTTGTTGCATGGTACCAAAGGAAATAATCTGCTTTGTGTGGAACATTCTCGTTGCCTGTGTAGAGGAACTATTGTGGTAGACTGTATGTCTGCGTTCAGGTACAATGGTGTGTGTGTGTGTGTGGCTGCGTCTTGTCTATTATAAGGCCGGAAGAAATTATGAAAATAATTAATAGTCATTTTATTAAGAATACATAAAGCCTTTTGTGTGATAGAAAAAAATAGAAAATTATTATTGAATTATTAAATTAGATTTTTTTTTATAGATGTATTTAATTCAGTTAAAATTGTATACATTAATAAAAATAAAATTAGTTTTGAATTAAAAATTAAACCAAAAAGTATTTATAAAACACTGAAAAAACAGAGTTCACCAAAGTGCTGTACAATTTTGTACAAAAAATAAAATATAATACAGCAAAATACGATCATAGAAATTAAAGATATAACTAAAATATTTTAGAGAAAATTATTAAAAATAATAAAATAACACCATAAATACATCTGCTTAAACCTAATGGTCATACAAAAAATAGTGAAGGCTTCATCAAAATATTTTATTAAATACTTTTAACCAGTTATATTACAGTTAACTGAAGCTAAAACCATAACAAGTCCACTTTTATTAATTTTAAAACTGAAATAAAGTAAAATACATAAAAACCTTAAACTTATTTTAGTTTAGTTAGTTGTCAAGGCAGCATTTCTCATTTTAGTTTCTCTTGGTGTATATAACTAAATAACTAAAACTGAAATTAAAAATGAAATGAATAAAAACTAAAAAGCTAATAAAAATGACTAATATACGCAACAAAATTACTAAAACTTTAACTAAAATGAACAAATACAGGTAATTTACAAAATTAAAGTTCATTAAAAGTATGTTTTTTTGGTTACACATTACTTGAAGGGGTGTGCATACAGTCTTATGCACACCCCTTCAAGTAAAGTGTTACCGTTTTTTTTACATATTAAAATTGTAATATTTATAGCAAAAGCAGATAACTCCAACAGTCGTTTTTTTGGCAAAAGCAGATAACTCTACATTACATGTTTTAGAGTTAAAAAAAACACTCGTTTAATCTTTGTAATCAACCTCCGGAGATGACAATGTAGATGCCTTTTACAAGGTTCCATGAAAACGTTTCAGCTTTTATTTTCCCTTTTCACCCTGAAGAAGATATCACAGGTTCATCAAGTTCGTCGAAATTCTTTTCAAAGTGAAAGTAGCCTTGTCACCTGACCTGAATACAGCGCGCTGATTCGCTAAAATTGACTTATCGGCTTCTGTTCAAAAACAACAAGAGCGCTTGTCGGCTTTTGCAGTAAAACTTGAACTTGCGATGCCTTGAAAGTGGACAAAACTGGCTTTTTGGACAAAACGTGTTTAGGGTTCAGATCGCGATATATGTGGAGAATTATGTACGGCAATCAACTCTTTTTTTTAAAGTGGCGTTTATCGGTTTTTGCAAATGAACTCTTTATATTATTTAAAATTGTAGAATTGTTGTGTAGAATTGTTACATACATACACAAATTGTAAATAATTGTGCCCTGCCCACTGTGAATCTCTTTGGTCCAAAATTCACAACTTCTAATTGGCCTTGTTTGTCGCGTCTGGCAGCAGTTACACATGTAGTATGTGTAGACGACAAATTGCTTGCCACTAAAAACTTAGCGTCGTGCTTGATTTCACAACTGAAACCTGCTGAAAGCACCGCTGTGAATTGAGAACCACAGACGCACTGTTTATAAAAAGGTGTCAGTGTTTCCTTTTAAATATAATTAGAAATCCAATTATTTCCTTGTAATTGCAACATTTTCATACATTATGCAATGTGCAACAAGCTTTATAGAGGAAGGAGATTGCTTGAGATTGCAGTATGTGAAATATGAGACACTGATTGTGCCTTAATTACATCTGAATATAACATCTAGCAAAAGAAGTCTCCAGCGTGCACGTTTGCCAATCACTGATCTGACCAATCAAGGCCGAAAGCATACAAATTGTTGTTGAAGCGCCTCATGCTTTTTCGTTTATGCATAACTTTGTAGCTATGACTCAACCGCCAGTCTAAAGCGACCGTTCCCAGCTGAATCAAAGCAAAAAATTAGTTTTCTCTTTGATCCAGACTTTGAAATTCCATCTCCTTTGAGTTCTTGAATGGAACGCACATGGGCTGTGATTAAAATCTCAGAGTCGTGTTTATTTAGACTACAAAAGGAGCAGAATAATGCATTGTTGTACATCGCATTAGCGTTGATACTTTCTGATCCGGAGCTGTAGTTTCGCGTCGCTCGCTATAGACTAAAAGTCAGATTGTACGCTGCGGCTTAATCCCATGTCATTATCTTGTTCAAATAAGACGTCAATGCGCCACATCAGGAGTCGGAATCAGACCGGGGTGCGTGTTTGACATGTCTTTCCTCTCCTATCGCTGCTTCTCAGGCAGCTGAAGTACGGCTGGCTGCAGCATTTAAATGTGCCATGCTGATTATCTTGCCACTGTGTTTACGTATTCATTTATGTAAACATTATGCTAATGTGTTTTTCGGCTTGTCGCTTGTGTCCAATCGTGTCCTTCAAGTTTGACGTGAGGTGACTGATGCAGCCTTGATGTGAAGTTGCAGCTTCTGTCGTTTGGGCTTCTGAGAGCAGTCGAGTGTGCCCAGATGCACTAGATATTTGTCATTGGCTCAAAAGAGGTGCCGGGGTTTGAAAAGTCTCGGCCGTGCTCTCGGGAGCGGCCTTTCAAGAAAATGTGTCCTAAAATAGCTGACCCTTTTGTGTGCGCTGCATTTGCTTTTTCACACTAAAGACTGTCCGAGTAATCATAGTCTCTAAGAGGTCTTTGAAGGCTGGCTGAAGCCACGATCGGATCAGAGGAGCCTGATAAAAGTCTGACGCCGACTTCATAGAAAGTATGTCTAGGGCTCACAAAGAAAGCGTGAAGGTCTGCTACCTTGTCTGTATGACTTTAAAGGACTAGCTCACCCAAAAATCAAGCCCACTCACCATACGACTGTGAAGTGAGTTGTCAAGTTCCAAAAAAAACACCAAAAAAGCACTTAAAATGAAAGGTTCCAAAAATGAGCAATAACCATTTTGGGTTCCCTAACGAACCATTCAGTAAACGGTTTGTAAAATAACATTTTAATATTCCAAAGAACCTTTTCCACTATAAAAAAAAACGTTTTGTGAAATTGATGGTAAAGGCAACAAAAACACCAAAAAAAGCACTGTGCACTCTTAAAAATAAAATGTCCAAAAAGGAGCTTTTGCAGAAATGACATAGAAGAGATATTTAGGCTCCCCAATAAACTCTTAAAAATAAAGGTTCGAAAAATGGGTTTTTGCAGCGATTTTATAAAAGAACCTTTCAGTGAACAGTTCTTAAAATAACCTTTTTTTCCAACTCTGAAGAACACTTTAAGAATCTAAAGAACCTTTTTTCAACTAGAAAGAACCTTTTGTGGAATGGAAAGGTTCCATGAATGTTAAAGGTTCTTCATGGAACCATCAATGCCAATAAAGAACCATAATTGTTTGTAAGGAATATTTTAATAATCTAAAGAATTCGTTTTTTTTTTCACTATAAAGAACCTTTTGTGTTCCTGATGGATCCATGGAGTGTAATAACAATTTTGGGTTCCCAAAAGAACCTTAAAGAAAGCAAGTAAAAGATCCATTGTTTCTTAGTTTAAAGAACATTTTAATAATCTTTTTCCTCCATAAAGAACCTTTTGTGTAATGGAGAGGTCCCATGGAAGGTAAAAAAAAATGGAAAGTTTCCGTGGGTGGTAAAGGTTCTTAATGGAATTGGAAACATAGATGCCTGCTTTTAGAACCTTCCTTTTTAAGTGTATATTCTGAGTCTTATGAAACCATATGATTGCTTTGCATGAGAAAATGATTGAAATATTGTGAAAAATCTCAATATAGTAAAAGTCATTGGGGTCCAGTATTTTTTGCACTCTATTTTACAATCAATGGGCCTCATTCATGAAACACGAGCAGAACGAATTTTGGTGTAAATCGTTCGTAAAGCCGTTCTGACGTAAACTTTCGAATTCATGAAAATGTTCGTATTTTCAAAATGTTAGTTCGTACACTTTAAAAAATGATGGGTTAAATACAACCAGTGGTTTGACCCAGTGGTTGGGTTACTACCCAGAAGGTTGGGTTAAACATTTAACCCAACCGCTGGGTCAAAACAGCCCAATTGCTGGGTTTGTCCCTATTTTACCCAGCACTGGGTTGTATTTAACCCAGCATTTTTTAGAGTGTAGGAAAGAAATTTACACCTGCTCCCATACCATGTGTAAATGGTGCGTAAAACGTTCTTCTGTGTTCTTTTTTTCAAACTGATGACACTGAATTTGATGCACTGCCATTATAATATTTTACAAGTTCGTTTGCTCCAATTTTTTGTTTTCTTGTAGCTGAGTTGATAAACTGTTTAGCTTTGGGTAAAATGCAGCGGTTGTCAGTCACTGTCACTTTTTACCCAGCCGTCCAATCAATGGAGGGGCGGGAAAAATACTACACCGACCAATCATCCTACTTGTACAACAACTTAAGAACAACAGAGAAGTTAATATTGCTGGTTACTGCATTTTTATATTCAGTAATATTCTTCAAAATGAGATACTAATAATACGTTACTGCCGTGGATATTTCAAATCATAGCAACCAAAGCGTCTCTCAGCTAGAAACACGCTGTGCCACCAAAGCGTTCTCCATCACCACCAGCTGGCCGTTTTAAGAAGAGCACCTGACAGTTTTTCAGCTGGCTAAAAACGCATTGGTGGACACTTGTTATTGAATTTTGGCCTATTAGTGTTTTTTGCATTTATGCAATATACTGGAGCCAAACCTGAGAAAGTAGACCAGAATGTTCCACTGCGTTCCTGGACACGCAATTTACGTAGCTGTAATTCATAGGCGGGATTATGCTAATTGTGAATGAGCGCGCACAAGCGCCCTATTTACGAATGATTGGAATTCATTAACATACAAATGTTTAACTATCAAATCTGATGTGTACGAAGTGTTTTGTGAATTCGCAGGAGAGTTTTCGGGAAGGTCCGTTTTACGCACAAATTACTCCGAATTTACTCGTATATTTACGAATGTTTCATGAATGAGGCCCATTATGTTTTGTTTTTTTTACGACAAAAGAAAGTCATACATGTTTTTAATGAGGTGAGTAAATTATGACAGAATTTAAGTTAAGTTGTTGTACACTGATAGTGGTGAAAAATCAACACTCTGTTCCTTTAAATCTCAAACCACTATTGAACGCCACATTATTTTAATTAGGTAGGATCTCCCACACAGAGTTTCCACAATTGTATTCCTGATGTTACACAACGGGGTCGTCGGAGAGTCATTGTCAGTGTTATGTCCTGTTAAATCATGTTTATGACAGGTACAAGCCGACTCCATTCGAAAGAATGATCAGCAGATGGGTGTCACACAAATCATAATGCCACAGCCCAAGTGGTGAGGAAATAGGCGTCTTTTTGTAGCCTAGTCATCATTCTTCTGGGTGAATATTAGCCGTAGGTGTATTGACAGCTGAGAAAACAGCAAGGGGATTTGAGATCTCTTCATACCTTCATTTTCCCTGCTCTCCTTCTCACTGAGGAGAGATTTAATTCTCTGTAATTACTTTATTGACTCATTTGCAGAGCTGAATTGGCTCCAATCTGTCGTCAATAAAACATACACAGAGATGAGGAACAGCACAGCAATGCTTAAGTACAACATCATAGTGGGAGGCAAATTTTCCTTCAGCGGGGAGAGTGTCATGGCAAGCCTGGTAATTCTATATGTGACAATCTTATGTAAAGCATAATATAATTTATGTTACCCAAAATTATCCTGAAATTACTCAATTCTGCATAAAAAAAAACACTCGTTTAATCTTTGTAATCAACCTCCGGAGATGACAATGTAGATGCCTTTTACAAGGTTCCATGAAAACGTTTCAGCTTTTATTTTCCCTTTTCACCCTGAAGAAGATATCACAGGTTCATCAAGTTCGTCGAAATTCTTTTCAAAGTGAAAGTAGCCTTGTCACCTGACCTGAATACAGCGCGCTGATTCGCTAAAATTGACTTATCGGCTTCTGTTCAAAAACAACAAGAGCGCTTGTCGGCTTTTGCAGTAAAACTTGAACTTGCGATGCCTTGAAAGTGGACAAAACTGGCTTTTTGGACAAAACGTGTTTAGGGTTCAGATCGCGATATATGTGGAGAATTATGTACGGCAATCAACTCTTTTTTTTAAAGTGGCGTTTATCGGTTTTTGCAAATGAACTCTTTATATTATTTAAAATTGTAGAATTGTTGTGTAGAATTGTTACATACATACACAAATTGTAAATAATTGTGCCCTGCCCACTGTGAATCTCTTTGGTCCAAAATTCACAACTTCTAATTGGCCTTGTTTGTCGCGTCTGGCAGCAGTTACACATGTAGTATGTGTAGACGACAAATTGCTTTCACAACTGAAACCTGCTGAAAGCACCGCTGCGAATTGAGAACCACAGACGCACTGTTTATAAAAAGGTGTCAGTGTTTCCTTTTAAATATAATTAGAAATCCAATTATTTCCTTGTAATTGCAACATTTTCATACATTATGCAATGTGCAACAAGCTTTATAGAGGAAGGAGATTGCTTGAGATTGCAGTATGTGAAATATGAGACACTGATTGTGCCTTAATTACATCTGAATATAACATCTAGCAAAAGAAGTCTCCAGCGTGCACGTTTGCCAATCACTGATCTGACCAATCAAGGCCGAAAGCATACAAATTGTTGTTGAAGCGCCTCATGCTTTTTCGTTTATGCATAACTTTGTAGCTATGACTCAACCGCCAGTCTAAAGCGACCGTTCCCAGCTGAATCAAAGCAAAAAATTAGTTTTCTCTTTGATCCAGACTTTGAAATTCCATCTCCTTTGAGTTCTTGAATGGAACGCACATGGGCTGTGATTAAAATCTCAGAGTCGTGTTTATTTAGACTACAAAAGGAGCAGAATAATGCATTGTTGTACATCGCATTAGCGTTGATACTTTCTGATCCGGAGCTGTAGTTTCGCGTCGCTCGCTATAGACTAAAAGTCAGATTGTACGCTGCGGCTTAATCCCATGTCATTATCTTGTTCAAATAAGACGTCAATGCGCCACATCAGGAGTCGGAATCAGACCGGGGTGCGTGTTTGACATGTCTTTCCTCTCCTATCGCTGCTTCTCAGGCAGCTGAAGTACGGCTGGCTGCAGCATTTAAATGTGCCATGCTGATTATCTTGCAGTCTTATGCACACCCCTTCAAGTAAAGTGTTACCGTTTTTTTTACATATTAAAATTGTAATATTTATAGCAAAAGCAGATAACTCCAACAGTCGTTTTTTTGGCAAAAGCAGATAACTCTACATTACATGTTTTAGAGTTAAAAAAAAACACTCGTTTAATCTTTGTAATCAACCTCCGGAGATGACAATGTAGATGCCTTTTACAAGGTTCCATGAAAACGTTTCAGCTTTTATTTTCCCTTTTCACCCTGAAGAAGATATCACAGGTTCATCAAGTTCGTCGAAATTCTTTTCAAAGTGAAAGTAGCCTTGTCACCTGACCTGAATACAGCGCGCTGATTCGCTAAAATTGACTTATCGGCTTCTGTTCAAAAACAACAAGAGCGCTTGTCGGCTTTTGCAGTAAAACTTGAACTTGCGATGCCTTGAAAGTGGACAAAACTGGCTTTTTGGACAAAACGTGTTTAGGGTTCAGATCGCGATATATGTGGAGAATTATGTACGGCAATCAACTCTTTTTTTTAAAGTGGCGTTTATCGGTTTTTGCAAATGAACTCTTTATATTATTTAAAATTGTAGAATTGTTGTGTAGAATTGTTACATACATACACAAATTGTAAATAATTGTGCCCTGCCCACTGTGACTCTCTTTGGTCCAAAATTCACAACTTCTAATTGGCCTTGTTTGTCGCGTCTGGCAGCAGTTACACATGTAGTATGTGTAGACGACAAATTGCTTGCCACTAAAAACTTAGCGTCGTGCTTGATTTCACAACTGAAACCTGCTGAAAGCACCGCTGTGAATTGAGAACCACAGACGCACTGTTTATAAAAAGGTGTCAGTGTTTCCTTTTAAATATAATTAGAAATCCAATTATTTCCTTGTAATTGCAACATTTTCATACATTATGCAATGTGCAACAAGCTTTATAGAGGAAGGAGATTGCTTGAGATTGCAGTATGTGAAATATGAGACACTGATTGTGCCTTAATTACATCTGAATATAACATCTAGCAAAAGAAGTCTCCAGCGTGCACGTTTGCCAATCACTGATCTGACCAATCAAGGCCGAAAGCATACAAATTGTTGTTGAAGCGCCTCATGCTTTTTCGTTTATGCATAACTTTGTAGCTATGACTCAACCGCCAGTCTAAAGCGACCGTTCCCAGCTGAATCAAAGCAAAAAATTAGTTTTCTCTTTGATCCAGACTTTGAAATTCCATCTCCTTTGAGTTCTTGAATGGAACGCACATGGGCTGTGATTAAAATCTCAGAGTCGTGTTTATTTAGACTACAAAAGGAGCAGAATAATGCATTGTTGTACATCGCATTAGCGTTGATACTTTCTGATCCGGAGCTGTAGTTTCGCGTCGCTCGCTATAGACTAAAAGTCAGATTGTACGCTGCGGCTTAATCCCATGTCATTATCTTGTTCAAATAAGACGTCAATGCGCCACATCAGGAGTCGGAATCAGACCGGGGTGCGTGTTTGACATGTCTTTCCTCTCCTATCGCTGCTTCTCAGGCAGCTGAAGTACGGCTGGCTGCAGCATTTAAATGTGCCATGCTGATTATCTTGCCACTGTGTTTACGTATTCATTTATGTAAACATTATGCTAATGTGTTTTTCGGCTTGTCGCTTGTGTCCAATCGTGTCCTTCAAGTTTGACGTGAGGTGACTGATGCAGCCTTGATGTGAAGTTGCAGCTTCTGTCGTTTGGGCTTCTGAGAGCAGTCGAGTGTGCCCAGATGCACTAGATATTTGTCATTGGCTCAAAAGAGGTGCCGGGGTTTGAAAAGTCTCGGCCGTGCTCTCGGGAGCGGCCTTTCAAGAAAATGTGTCCTAAAATAGCTGACCCTTTTGTGTGCGCTGCATTTGCTTTTTCACACTAAAGACTGTCCGAGTAATCATAGTCTCTAAGAGGTCTTTGAAGGCTGGCTGAAGCCACGATCGGATCAGAGGAGCCTGATAAAAGTCTGACGCCGACTTCATAGAAAGTATGTCTAGGGCTCACAAAGAAAGCGTGAAGGTCTGCTACCTTGTCTGTATGACTTTAAAGGACTAGCTCACCCAAAAATCAAGCCCACTCACCATACGACTGTGAAGTGAGTTGTCAAGTTCCAAAAAAAACACCAAAAAAGCACTTAAAATGAAAGGTTCCAAAAATGAGCAATAACCATTTTGGGTTCCCTAACGAACCATTCAGTAAACGGTTTGTAAAATAACATTTTAATATTCCAAAGAACCTTTTCCACTATAAAAAAGAACGTTTTGTGAAATTGATGGTAAAGGCAACAAAAACACCAAAAAAAAGCACTGTACACTCTTAAAAATAAAATGTCCAAAAAGGAGCTTTTGCAGAAATGCCATAGAAGAGATATTTAGGCTCCCCAATAAACTCTTAAAAATAAAGGTTCGAAAAATGGGTTTTTGCAGCGATTTTATAAAAGAACCTTTCAGTGAACAGTTCTTAAAATAACCTGAAAGTATGTCTAGGGCTCACAAAGAAAGCGTGAAGGTCTGCTACCTTGTCTGTATGACTTTAAAGGACTAGCTCACCCAAAAATCAAGCCCACTCACCATACGACTGTGAAGTGAGTTGTCAAGTTCCAAAAAAAACACCAAAAAAGCACTTAAAATGAAAGGTTCCAAAAATGAGCAATAACCATTTTGGGTTCCCTAACGAACCATTCAGTAAACGGTTTGTAAAATAACATTTTAATATTCCAAAGAACCTTTTCCACTATAAAAAAAAACGTTTTGTGAAATTGATGGTAAAGGCAACAAAAACACCAAAAAAAGCACTGTGCACTCTTAAAAATAAAATGTCCAAAAAGGAGCTTTTGCAGAAATGACATAGAAGAGATATTTAGGCTCCCCAATAAACTCTTAAAAATAAAGGTTCGAAAAATGGGTTTTTGCAGCGATTTTATAAAAGAACCTTTCAGTGAACAGTTCTTAAAATAACCTTTTTTTCCAACTCTGAAGAACACTTTAAGAATCTAAAGAACCTTTTTTCAACTAGAAAGAACCTTTTGTGGAATGGAAAGGTTCCATGAATGTTAAAGGTTCTTCATGGAACCATCAATGCCAATAAAGAACCATAATTGTTTGTAAGGAATATTTTAATAATCTAAAGAATTCGTTTTTTTTTTCACTATAAAGAACCTTTTGTGTTCCTGATGGATCCATGGAGTGTAATAACAATTTTGGGTTCCCAAAAGAACCTTAAAGAAAGCAAGTAAAAGATCCATTGTTTCTTAGTTTAAAGAACATTTTAATAATCTTTTTCCTCCATAAAGAACCTTTTGTGTAATGGAGAGGTCCCATGGAAGGTAAAAAAAAATGGAAAGTTTCCGTGGGTGGTAAAGGTTCTTAATGGAATTGGAAACATAGATGCCTGCTTTTAGAACCTTCCTTTTTAAGTGTATATTCTGAGTCTTATGAAACCATATGATTGCTTTGCATGAGAAAATGATTGAAATATTGTGAAAAATCTCAATATAGTAAAAGTCATTGGGGTCCAGTATTTTTTGCACTCTATTTTACAATCAATGGGCCTCATTCATGAAACACGAGCAGAACGAATTTTGGTGTAAATCGTTCGTAAAGCCGTTCTGACGTAAACTTTCGAATTCATGAAAATGTTCGTATTTTCAAAATGTTAGTTCGTACACTTTAAAAAATGATGGGTTAAATACAACCAGTGGTTTGACCCAGTGGTTGGGTTACTACCCAGAAGGTTGGGTTAAACATTTAACCCAACCGCTGGGTCAAAACAGCCCAATTGCTGGGTTTGTCCCTATTTTACCCAGCACTGGGTTGTATTTAACCCAGCATTTTTTAGAGTGTAGGAAAGAAATTTACACCTGCTCCCATACCATGTGTAAATGGTGCGTAAAACGTTCTTCTGTGTTCTTTTTTTCAAACTGATGACACTGAATTTGATGCACTGCCATTATAATATTTTACAAGTTCGTTTGCTCCAATTTTTTGTTTTCTTGTAGCTGAGTTGATAAACTGTTTAGCTTTGGGTAAAATGCAGCGGTTGTCAGTCACTGTCACTTTTTACCCAGCCGTCCAATCAATGGAGGGGCGGGAAAAATACTACACCGACCAATCATCCTACTTGTACAACAACTTAAGAACAACAGAGAAGTTAATATTGCTGGTTACTGCATTTTTATATTCAGTAATATTCTTCAAAATGAGATACTAATAATGCGTTACTGCCGTGGATATTTCAAATCATAGCAACCAAAGCGTCTCTCAGCTAGAAACACGCTGTGCCACCAAAGCGTTCTCCATCACCACCAGCTGGCCGTTTTAAGAAGAGCACCTGACAGTTTTTCAGCTGGCTAAAAACGCATTGGTGGACACTTGTTATTGAATTTTGGCCTATTAGTGTTTTTTGCATTTATGCAATATACTGGAGCCAAACCTGAGAAAGTAGACCAGAATGTTCCACTGCGTTCCTGGACACGCAATTTACGTAGCTGTAATTCATAGGCGGGATTATGCTAATTGTGAATGAGCGCGCACAAGCGCCCTATTTACGAATGATTGGAATTCATTAACATACAAATGTTTAACTATCAAATCTGATGTGTACGAAGTGTTTTGTGAATTCGCAGGAGAGTTTTCGGGAAGGTCCGTTTTACGCACAAATTACTCCGAATTTACTCGTATATTTACGAATGTTTCATGAATGAGGCCCATTATGTTTTGTTTTTTTTACGACAAAAGAAAGTCATACATGTTTTTAATGAGGTGAGTAAATTATGACAGAATTTAAGTTAAGTTGTTGTACACTGATAGTGGTGAAAAATCAACACTCTGTTCCTTTAAATCTCAAACCACTATTGAACGCCACATTATTTTAATTAGGTAGGATCTCCCACACAGAGTTTCCACAATTGTATTCCTGATGTTACACAACGGGGTCGTCGGAGAGTCATTGTCAGTGTTATGTCCTGTTAAATCATGTTTATGACAGGTACAAGCCGACTCCATTCGAAAGAATGATCAGCAGATGGGTGTCACACAAATCATAATGCCACAGCCCAAGTGGTGAGGAAATAGGCGTCTTTTTGTAGCCTAGTCATCATTCTTCTGGGTGAATATTAGCCGTAGGTGTATTGACAGCTGAGAAAACAGCAAGGGGATTTGAGATCTCTTCATACCTTCATTTTCCCTGCTCTCCTTCTCACTGAGGAGAGATTTAATTCTCTGTAATTACTTTATTGACTCATTTGCAGAGCTGAATTGGCTCCAATCTGTCGTCAATAAAACATACACAGAGATGAGGAACAGCACAGCAATGCTTAAGTACAACATCATAGTGGGAGGCAAATTTTCCTTCAGCGGGGAGAGTGTCATGGCAAGCCTGGTAATTCTATATGTGACAATCTTATGTAAAGCATAATATAATTTATGTTACCCAAAATTATCCTGAAATTACTCAATTCTGCATAATCTAATGCAGAACTATTGAGCAAAATGACTAAACAGTTGCAGAAGCCTGCTGATTCTCTCTCCTCCTGCAGTCCTTTGTATTTATTTTCTAATGTTATTTTTTACTCACATTTGACTTTTCAATATGAATTTTGACAATGGTTGTAAAATGAAAAAGATGTGTCACGTTATACAAAAAGTGTTATCTAGATGAGGTGAAATGAGAGCTTATATGTCTAATTGTATTTAGTTAACAACTGAAATTCACTGAAAACTTTTAGAACATACAGCCGTAGAAATGTGACTTGACTAATGGTGAAATATATGAATGATGTACAGTACGTGTCATATACAAATAATTAACGAAAGCATTATACCATTCTGAAGTCTTATGTTGCTCATTGTTCACATTTTCATAAACCAGCTAGGAAACTGTATAATATTCAGAAAATGTAGGATATAGTAACACAATAGTAGGATTTGTAATGATAATTGTATTTTCATGGCATTTGGAGGCAAAGCTCACTATTTAAAAAAAAAAAGAAAAACGTTAAAAAAATGGTTAAAAATAATTTACATAGCTTAGTTTAATTAACTAAATTTAGTTTCATATTTAACTTAATAGTTCACTATAAAAAATGCATAGACTTGATTTTTTTCTGAAATTTACATTGATTATCTGAATTAACTGATTCACTATAATAAATCAGATTTTTAGAGAGAATGAACCGTTAAAATGTTAACCACATTGTGTGCCAGGATTGAACTTGCGTTGACAGCATGAGCACCACAGCACACACAAAGTTTTTAAAAGATGGAAGCTTGGAGGACATTTAATTATCTTTGCCATTTCAAACATTCAGAGGAAAAAAAAATCTCTTACCACTGTTGTTGACCTTCGGCATAATGGCAGAGAATAATTAAAGAAGAGAAATGTCTGAGCTCTATTTGGATCCCACTCGGATAATGAGAGCTGTTAACTCAAACTGAGTTATCCCTGGCCCTGAAATCTTGAGACTTGAATTGCTCTGGTAATGCAACCAAGTTTTGTATGCATACTTTTAAATTACTTGAATTGTGGTGACATGGATATGGCGACATCATCATACAGGTAAATATACTGAAAATAGATTAGAAGCGCAAAACTACAAGTTACTCTCGGAGAAACATTGTTTGGGTAATTACGTGAGTTGTGCTTCGGCTTCATTAAAAATGCCAACGTAAGGTTGCTGCTTGGGCGCGCATCGCTGTTTTCATGATTCATGGATTCATGGATCAGTGCGAATGTCACTAACAGCACCAGAACTCTCCTAATAACAACAACAACAAAAAGAAAGATATCTGAAAAATATTTCTTATGAGCTGGTAAGTAGCTTATACGTCGTAGTTGTTTTGACTTGTTGTTGTTTTAAAGCTGCTTTACAGCAGAATTGATCAGTTTGCATCAATTGAATTATTATTTTCCTGTTTGTCCCTGCTGCTTTTAAACCATCTGTGTTGTATAAAGAGCTATATAATGGTGACTTGACTTGTTGAAATCAATTGTTTTAAAATTACGTCACAAATGTTTGGCAGAGATGACACACAGATTTCTTGATATTTCTTGTCAAAAATTGTTGAAATCGCTACTTCTAGGCAAATAGAAATAAGCAAACTGTTTTAGAGATTGGCGACATAAACAATAGTAGTTTCTTTTTTTTTTTTTACTTAGTCATTGCAAAACAAATGTAATGCTTATATGCAAACTACGTTGATTCATGTTTTATTATGGGTGCTTCACTTTCCCTTTTACAAATACAAATAGGTACAAATAGGATCAAACCAGTTCATTAATATGATCAGAATTTCCAGCAATACATATGAGAGAGAGGATCAGTTCACTGGAATAAAAAATGGCATCTACTTTGTCAATGTGACATTAAAAAAGCAATATAGCCGCTGTTCCATTTGAATTAAAAAGAAAACCCTAGGCCACTGTCTGTGTAATACAAAGGGGGCTGTAAAGTTAGTAGCACTTCTGCTTTTAGCTAGTTAGTCCCAGCAAATATGTCTGCAGCCTTCAGCAGCTTCAGAAGCTTATGTTGGTAATGAAAGATTTCTCCGTCCTAACCTTGACTCGCATCAACTCTTCTGTTGTCTTTCTCTTTTTGTAGGTGTGTGTGGGCAGCAGGCGTTCAAGACAGAGCCACATAATGTGACGGTCAGGGCGGGGGCCATAGCTCTGCTGAAGTGTGAAGTGCTGAGGGCCTCAGGGGCCGTGCAGTGGGTTAAAGATGGGCTGCTCCTGGGACTTCAGAGATCGCTGCCTGGCTACCCACGCTACAGCATGACAGGAGACCAGCAGAAAGGTGAGAACTCGGAGGGATGGAAAGAATGACATGCAGTGATTAAAAACAAACGTCTACAAGTTGCTGAGATGTTTGCTGACATGTTGGTAGATGTGCGTGAGCGAGCAACTGTCCCCAAAGAGCACAAGAATGTGAAACTCTTCTCCAAACAGATTGAGTGGAAAATGCAACAGTACACTTCTCAAACTTGTAAAGCATTTATTATATATTCATTCAGACATGTATTTTAGTGAGTTAGTTATTAGTTACAATATTCCATGAATCATTGGAAAATGTTTTACTCACAACCTCAGTGGACAGATAAATACATACGTATATAAATAGTTAGTATATTGAATATTGTTATTAGTAAAAAATAGTTTGTGGTAAATATTTTATATAATTTTATTTACAATAATTTTTAGTATTTTTATATGTATATATTTTGTAGAAATGTTATTTTATATATTACAATATCACATTTTGGTTTTGGGATAAAATGTGACCTAGAATGTTCTTGACATATTTTGTGAGATAACCATTAATATTTTGTTGTCTTGGGTAGACGCATTGGAGTGTTTGGGGTATGATAAATCTGGGGGGAAAATCATCTTTTTTTATTTCAGTGTGAAAGATTATTAGCATGAATCATTAGACAATGTTTTGCTCATAATCTGCAAATGGCTATAGACGCCCCAGTCTCAATTTCTAGTTTAGATGCAGCCTTCCTCATCAAAATGCGCTCAGCTCTCTTAAAAACAGCTTAGCGAGATGCTATCAAAGGGCTTCTAATTTAAGCACCGGAGACAGATTTAAGAAATTCGCTTTTTTCTCGTTTCTTTTTGAGTGAGAGGAATTTAGTACAATCCCCAATTCCCTTCCATATAAATAAATACAAAAATAAAGTTAAAATCAGCTCTGAATTACTCCTATTTTTAATGTCCACTGAGAGTAAATTGAGATTATTGTGTAGTGGGCTGAGGCACTGAATCACCTATGATACGTGGCCAGCCTGCATTGTGTATATAAAAAAGCCAATTAAAAGACAATGCTAAACAAGTCCTGAGCATCTGCTCCTCTTTGTGGAGGACAAAAGCTGCGATCCGGCATAGCGAGAGAGAGGCAGGTTGTGCCAAACGCAAGTGCAAATGCTTAAAAAATGCTTATGCTGTTGAATGCTACCGCTTGTGCCGTCGGGCATTGATAGCGTGACTGATAAAGAGTGCCATGTAAGGGACAAACGATATCATAAAAAGACATGCAGAAACTTTCTTTAATGTTAACCCTGTCAACCTTCATCTACTGATATGCAGATGCACATCCACACGAGTTCTCGCAAGCGGCGTGACAAGCCGTAGGTACGCGCAAACACTCTGATACTTCGCCAAAGGAAATGGGTGAGAGAACAGGCCAGAGTTCCCGTCGGCATTTCATATTGGTTGTCAGAGGTGTAATTATTGGACTTCTTCAAACACGCACTCGCAAACACCCCGAACCGCAACACCGCGACAGCGTGTACCGAGTGCAATTTCAAGAGAGTGGAAAATCATTAATGATTTGAAAGTGGATTCCTTTCCTTCTATGATCACATAGATCTGAAAATTGCTGCTGGTTGGTGTTAATTATCCTGCCATCCTGGCTGACACCTTCTTTTTTCAGCCGTGGAAGTTGTCATATCAGGATACTATTTTCTGCATGTTAGTTTTCTTCAGAGGGGAGGAGAAAAGGAAAAAAGGGGAAAAGAAAAATGTTCAAAGCTCGAACAGCTTGCATAAACTTCGCCCGAGCAGCCATTAATCCTGGCAGAATGGTAGTTGAACAAACAACCCCTTGGTGGCATGATATTCTACTAGTAAATAACAAGATTCTTGCACACAAAGGAGCAATGTTGAAGGCCTGCATCAAATAGAATGAAGCACGTTCTTCTCTCCGCAGCGTTTGTCGCTAATTGGGGCCATTCATTTGCATACAAATTTTGCACCGGCGCCATTTGACAATTGTAACTTCTTTACTCTGATTTGTTCCTCGCTAATTAAAAGTGTATTTCAAGAAGCATTTGAACATCTTCACATGTGTGTTAATGGTGGGCACTCTTCAAATATGCTTTTAAAAACTCAAAACATCAGAGCATATGTTCAAAGAATGTTCTGGGTTAAGTAAACTCAGTTTGTTAAAACAAGCAACACGCATTTCTTGTAATGCACTTACACTGTAAGTCTATGGCACCAGCATTCTGAGTTTAAAAACATATACTAAAGTTTAAAAGTTTGGGGTCCAAAGGTTTTTATGGGGAAAGAATTTAATACTTTAATTCAGCAAGGATGCATTGAATTGACAAAACGTGACAGTAAAGACTTTCAGTAAAAACACTTCAGTATAGGGACCAATTCTCACTATTAACTAGTTGCTTATTAGCATGCATCTTATTAGCATATTGGCTGTTTATTTATTAGTACTTATAAATAGGGTTGCAAAAAGGTGGAACATTTCCAGTAAATTTCGGAAATATTCCAGAAGTTTTGGAAACTTTTCAGGATTTTTTGGAATATTCCAGGGATTTTTGGAAAGTTTCGGAAATTTACCGGAAATTTTCCACCCCTTTGCAACCCTTACTTATTTACTCTAAATGACCATATTTTATATCCCTAATCTTACCCAATACCTTAATAAGCAGCAAATTAGGAGTTTATTGAGGCAAAAGTTGTAGTTAATTGTTTGTTAATAGCGAGAATTGGACATTAAAGGGGTCATATGATGCAATTTCAAGTTTTCTATTCTCTTTGGAGTGTTACAAGCTGATTGTGAATAGATAAGATCCCTGAAGTTGCAAAGACTAAAGTCTCAAAACCAAAGAGATATTCTTTATCAAAGTTAAGACTCTGCCACGCCCCGCTAAAACGGCTCGTTCTAACACGCCCCCACATATCTACCTCACTATGTGGAAATATTAGCATAATGCCGCCCAAATGTAATAATTCCGGAGTGCTTGCAGTGTTCGGCCAATCACAATGCACTGGGTCAGCTGGTCAATCAGAACAGACTGCACTTGTCGGAAGGAGGAACTTTGTAGAAAACGAAGCGTTTGAGAGAGGCGGGGCATAGAGGACCTACAATAATGTACAGTATTTGAAAAATAATGTGTTTTTTGAACATTAAAGCATGTCAACATATTCTGTTACACCAAATACACAAAATAATGATCTTTAAAAAAGCATCATATGACCCCTTTAAAATAAAGTGTGACCACAAATTGAAAATGTATATAAAATGTATAAATAAAACTTTCTATTAATCAAAGAATCCTGAAAAAAGGATCACGGTCTACACAAACGTAAGCAGCAGCACAACAGTTTTCAATATTGATAATAATAATAAATGTTTGAGCAGAAAATCAGCATATTAGAATGATTTCTGAAGGATCGTGTGACACTGAAGACTGGAGTAATTATGCTGAAAATTCAGCTTTGTATCCCAGAAATAAATTACATTTTAAAATATATTCAATTGGAGAATAGTTTTTTAAAATAGTAATAATATTTTACAATATTACTATTTCTGGTCAAATAAATGATTTGAATTGCAGTGTATATTCATATGTTTGTATACAACATTTTTAAAGGTTTAACTACTTTTCTATGCAGACAAAAATAAGTTATAAACATACATTTTGGGAGAAGCTTGTTCATACAAAACCTGTCAATAATATCACAAGGAGTATTACATTTAATGGTGGTAATACTATGAAATAATAATTGGGTAATACTATTAAATAATAATAATAATAATTTAAATAATAATAATAAATAAATAATAATTTAATAGTATTTCTAATACTATTAAATAATAATAATACTAATAATTGTCAATTCAATGCATCCTTGCTGAATTAAAGTATTAATTTCTTTCCCCAAAAACACCTTTGGACCCCAAACTTTTAAACTTTAATATATGTTTTTAAACACAGAAATGCTAAATGACTAAATGTAAATGTATGTCGTAACCCTGAATGTTCATTAAATACCCTCAAGCCATTTCCGCTCCACTGCCCGTGTGAACAGTAAGATGACATTTCTCTCTTATTCTCTTCTTTCCTCCTCATAATTTCTGCTCTGTCTGCTTTCTCCTACAGGCCAGTACCATCTTCAAATTCTCAACCTGAGTTTGGAAGACGACGGCCCCTACGAGTGCCAAGTGGGCCGTTCCGTGAGCAGCCGCGCCATCGTGTCCCGTACAGCCTGGCTCAATATGCAGAGTAAGCAATCCCATCTTTTACCGCCGAGCAAGGAGTGGAGGGGGGAGTGCAAATGGGGAAAATCAGCACGTGGGACAACTTTAGCCATGACAGATCGCTCAACCAAGGCCGCTAATGGCTGCGCACGCACTGAAAAGGTGACACGCGGTGGCAAACCTAAACCTGTCACCATAGCCACATTCAGGGTACTAATGAGCCGTGGAGTTTCTCTGCAGTGTGGTGGAGAATCCCTTGTGCTACACTTCAGATAAAGTCCCATTGGTCACAGGTGTATGACAGCGGTGATAGCACGCATTAGTGATGTGGCCAATTAGTTAGCGTGCTTGGCCACAGCGGATAGGGCACTTAGAGCGGGCAACATACCTGCGCGAACAACGTGAGCTGAAGCGAGATTCTCCTGCTCGTGGGTGAGAACTTTTCTTTGAAATTAGTTTCTTTTTAAACTCCACAGTGAAATATAACATGTCCAGATGGGGTTCATGTTGTCCTTTGCTGTAGAAACTTATATACAGGTAGTCAAGTACTGCTATGGTTTCTGAGAGGGAAATGAAGATTTGAAAAGAGCTAAAAAATTGAAGTGCAGGATTTCTTCCCATGGTTGTCGAGGTCAGTGCAATATATCGGTTTGTGACTTGGCTGTGATTCTCTTTGTATTGGGCGAATCACCCCTTGAGAATAGCTGAAGGAAATTCATAAGACATCAGGGGGAAGGAGTTTGACTTTGTGTCAAATTGATTTCGGTGAAAGATGCTGGTAGTTATTGGTTCAATACTGTGCTGGTGTTCTTTCCAATCAGAGTTCAATTTGAGGATATTTGGAGCCGTTTCAACATGTCAATTTCTTGAGCACTCTAGCACCGAGGATGTTATTACTCGACCGTTCTTGACTCGTTTTGATTCAGACATGAGAGGGAGACGGAGTCAGGGAGTTGCTAACTTGAGAACAGCTCTGATCGGATCATTGTGTGAGTGAGTTGATGAATCTAGAATCACTTGGACCTGACAGACTGATTCCCAAATGAATTGTTCAGTTGATTTGAACTGATTAAAAAAAGGACTAACTGAAAAGAGTGATTGATTGATTTATGTGTGTGTGTGTGTGTGTGTGTGTATAAATTCACAATATATTTTCTAACAATTTACAGTTTTTTTTTAATTGTGTATGTATGTATAATAAAATAAATGGTATATTTATAATTACAAAAAATAGCAATAAAATTACATAATGTCTTCCAATTAATAATATAATATTTACTAATAATTCACTAATATGTTTTTCCTACCATCTGAGCGATTCCTTAATGAAATAGTTGACCCCAATTTTTTATTATTTGATTCTATTTTATTTTATTTTACTCTCAAGTTGTTCCAAACTAATATGTTTTTATTTTAGGAACACAAACTGGAAATTGTTCATGCCATTTTGGAATCTGAACATGGACAAAAATTACATTTCATGGCTTTGGCGAATAATAGAAAATTATTAAAATGATTAACAACCCAAATTTTACAAAGCTTATTGTCTGGCTTCGCAAGTGTTTAAATATAATGCATAAGTCATATTGGCCTGCTTTTATGATGTTATTTTGTCATTTATGGGCTTTATAAACATGATCAGTCACTATGAACTGACGCTACATGGAAAAAAAGCTGCATGGAGAAAATCACATTTTGTTTTACCTAGAAAAAACGAGGATGAAAAAAATACAGCAATGACAGAATTTTCATTTTTGGGTGAATTATTCCTTTAAACGTACCTTCAAGGTTTGATATTCCATCATTTTTCTTAGTTTAGGCATATATGTATACATTTATTCATAGTTTATTGCTTGTGTTACATATCTTTAAAGATTAATCTGCAGCGTCGCATGGCAGATGAATGTTACTGAGCATGAGCACTGGTCCACGTCACATCACTGTATCATTCCTTCACTTTCTAGGCTTCTCTCAGTCACACTCTCTTATACATATATAATCCTCCCTGTTTCACACTTTCTCTCTCTTTTCTGTCCAATCTATCTATCTATCACTCAGTCCCTTTCAGAATCTCTGTCTTTTGCTTTCCTTCCATCTCTTGTGCCTCCTGCGGTGGGAGCTGGCCCATATGTCTAAGGCAGGGGGTCTTGAAAGCCCCTTTTCTTCACCAGTCATCAAGCATTCACTTCCTCTTCTGTCCCAGAGATATATATGTGTGTGTGTGTGTGTGTGTGTAATGGAGGGCGGTTGCTGTGGTGACTGCCTTTCTTTTGCCTGGGAAGGCAGCAGGTTTTATTGACAGCGATGAAAAAGAGAAAGGACAAGACAGTGAAGATAGTTATGGGTGTAACAGAATCTCAGTTTCACACACTTACACAAACACACACACGCTTCTGCATCAACAGCAGCAGGCCTCGGTCACTCATTTATCACAATCAACAGATGGATTCGTGTTGTGTTTGTGTGCTTAATAGGACTGTCAATTTAACACATTAATTTAGTGCGATTTAATTATTTAACAAATAACAGTAGTAAAAAATCACAATGTATTTTATATAATTCATTATAATTATTTAATAATAAAATAATATAATAATACAATTAAATGAAACGAATAAAAGTCAATTAAAATAATTATTAGTAATATTTATATTTAGTATAAATTAGTAATATATATTATTTAAAATGATTATATTATCAATAATATTATATCATTAATATTGATAATTAATTATTATTATAAAAGTATAATGTATAATATAATATAAAGTGTAATGTATAATATTCCTAAAAATACTTTTATAAAATCACACTTTTTAAAATAATATTTTTTTAATATAAACAAAGTCAAAATCTAAAAAAAAAAATATTTTTAAAAATGTGATTTTATAAAAGTATCTTTAGAAATGGTAAATATAAACATTTATAAATAATTATAAAATATGTATTTTAAGATGTTTGCATATAGCACATACAAATAAATATGAAAAAAAGAAAATACATGCTAAAATATATATTGAAATTTTCTTTCTATAATTATTTTAAAATACTGTAAAAATTTACTCAATTAAATAAATTTTCCCCTACCATCTGAGCGATTCAAGTGTGATATTGCAAGTAATGCAGAAAATCATTCTATATAAAATTTTCAAAAATGCAATAAAAAAACTTAAATTCTCTAATATGCATTTTTCTTATCATCTGAGTGATTCAAGTCACTGCAAGTTTAATAGAGATAAAACAAACGATATATCGACTATTCAGAGACACTTTTTGTAATATCTATTTGTTGTTTAACACGTTTACCATAATAACACTATAGGCTGATGTCTTTGAAATACCTTCATTTAAGGGCCTTTCTTAGCAAGATTGGATAAATGTAATTAATAGGCATATCATTGAATTAGTTTGATTATAGGGTTTTTATTGAGCCTTGAAAAATATATGACATTTCAATCCCTTTTATTTATTGTTTAGTGTTGCCATATGTAAGTAAAATATTAAAGGCTAATTTTTGTTTGTATGATGTTTTGAAATGGACGTTTGCAAATGCGAGTGCTGAAGGCAGCAGTATTTTCCCATCCATTACCTCACCATTGCAGCCGTTCAGGGCTGGATTTTTGCTGTGTCTGCTTCTAATGGGGGGGGGGGGGGGGGGGGGGGGGGGGGGGGGGGGGATGGGAAGGAGAAATACAGAGCGAGAGACTAAAAGATGAGGCAGAGTCTTAATTGGATTCTCTCTGTCCATGTGATATGTATTATAATGGCCTAATTCAAGATGAATCACCCTTGGCTTGCTAGAAGCTAAGCGCGTGGCCACAGCATCAATAGCTATCTCCACAGGCTCTGCCGTGAAGCTTTCTCAACACTTCTGTGTGTGTTTTTCTTCTTTGTCACACACAGACAGAAGATAACCACGGCTGTCACTTCAAGTGGCACCTTATAATCTTGAACAATAATGCGGCCATGTCCGTTTTTGCCTTTGATGCCGACTAGCCACTCCAGCAAACCATTGTTAGCATTTCACAAATGCAAACAGGTTCAGATCTGGTTCCAAAGCTTAACTTTTAATTGTTTCAAATAGTTAATTATAGAAACCTGTTTCCATCTCAAAGTTAAAAATACCACTTTATATCTCACAATTGTGACTTTTTGTCTCACTGTTGCAGCTTCATTTCTTGTAATTGGATCCTTACATAACACAGTGTGACTTTCTTATTTTAAACTTTTTCATAGTTAAGTGTTTTATTTATTTTTTGACTCTGAGGTGCAAGTCGGTTTCCATTGTCAAACCTTTAAATGAATGTTAGGCATGTGTTGGTGCACTTGTTTTGTGCGATTGTATTTACCATTATGAACACTATTTTCGAAAGTTTTGAGCAAATAAAAACCAGTTATAAAATATTTTAATTAAAGGGGTCATATGATGTTGCTAAAAAGAACATTATTTTGTGTATTTGGTGTAATGAAATGTGTTTATAGTAAAAAAAACATTATTTTCCACATACTCTACATTATTGTTTCTCCTCTATGCCCCGCCTTTCTGAAATGCGTAGATTTTTACAAAACTCATCGGTCTGAAAAGTGAAGTGTGCTTTGATTGGCCAGCTATCCAGTGCATTGTAATTGGCCGAATACCTCAAGCGTGTGATGGAAATGTTACGCCCCTTACCATATTGTGATTTGTTGCATCCAGTGGGTACATAATTATGGATTATAATGACTTATACTGTCTTTTTACGCATTGTGTTGCATCGCGCCACGTAAACATAAAACCATATCTGCATTTGTGTTCGGAAAAATGACAAACAAGTGCTACTCTACACTGCTCAAAACTCGCGTTTGAATCATCAGTGGCGAATCCTTAAAATGAAAATGTACTTACTTGTCTGTACTTGTCTGTGAGTCAGAACAGCCGGCATTGTAGTCTACTCTACCAGGATCAGGAAACAGTCCTCCATAAAATGTGCTGCACGCAAATTAATATTTGGGCTGAACTGTTCTGGAACAGTGCTGTAAATAGAACTTAACCACTGATTTCTAGTCGTGTCCTCTTTTGGACCAAACAAAGTAGTTTCGCTTTCACAACTAAACACACGGCGGGCTGAGTGAGCGGCCGGCGGATTCGACAAAGGCGGCTTGTGGCAACCACATGTGACGACCCCGGGCTGGACTCCACTTCGTCCACGGTGAAAGCCGATCCGGCGATCCACAGCGCAAAGTTGATGTATTTCCTTAGCGACCAGCACGGATCAGCTCCAGGCATGACGAAGCAGATATCGTCCTCTTTTGGAAGACCAAACAAAGTAGTTTCGCTTTCACAACGAAACACACAGCGCCTTCACAACATGGCGGCAGCAACAATGCTACAGCGAGAATAAAAGTTACGCCACCTTTCTTTGCGTGAACATTTGGGCGGCGTTATGCAAATCTTCCAACATCGTGACGTAGACATGTGGGAGTGTGTTAGAACGAGCCGTTTTAGGTAGGTGTGGATGACTCTTAACTTTTATAAAGAATATCTCTTTGGATTTGAGACTTTAGTCTTTGAAACTTTACAGATCTTCTTTATGCACCAAGAGCTTGTAACACTCCAAAGAGAAAGGAAAAAAATTTAATCGCATCATATGACCCCTTTAACTTTGAACATTTTTGTTTTGATTGGGTCTTTATGTAGAAAAATAGATACTACATATGTGTGGAGAAAAGACTGATTTGTTAGATTACATTTTACAGTTTTTTTCAACTGCTTACACACAAAATCTTTACCTATCACTCAATTTCTGAAAGCTGACACTCCAGAACCAACACCAGAACCACACACCAAATCTGCAAAACCTAATTATCGGCCTTTGACTCTGTTTTCAATTTCATAAAACACTTTTTGCAAAGCACAACACACAATTCTCTATGTAACACACAAAAATCTAACAGGAATTAATATTATGGCAAAGGTGTTTCCAAATGTTTGCTTTTGAGATGTGTTTGTGATATTTTGAATGCAGTGCTTCATTTTGCAAGAGACGTGAGGCATTTTGCATTTTGAGTGTGCAATTCTTGGATTTGTATGTGAAGTTTTGAAAAAAAGAGGCAAAGTTTTGAAAATGTAAGCAGTTGAAAAAAACTGTAAATTATTTATTTTATATTTTTGTTGAATAGGCACATTGTTGACGAATATGCTTTAAGCAGCCAATCAGTTTCTTAAATCAGAAACTCTCCATATGTTCCTAATTTGCTTTATTTTCTATAATTTATTTATGACAATTATTGAGAAATCATGCAGCAGTAATACAGAACAATATGATCAGTGCTATAATTACTGCCATCTAATAAGAAAAGCTTCTGTATCAACATATTTTTCTTTGTCTGAGTTTAAGTTACGACAAACAAACCAGTCTGATGTTGGATGGATGGATGAAGAGATAGATAGATAGATGGATGGATACATTCAAAGGAAAGATGCCTATTTTACAGCAAGTAGGCTTTATTTCTGAACTTTTGGATATGACACGCAATGTCCAGTTATACCATGGCATGCTGAAATCCCTTTCCTGATGAGAGTCACTGCTGAGTCGCCATGATCTGGGTTTTGTTCAGGCATCTCTTTGCCGCCCACGTTCAGTGTCTGAGTCATGAATTGTGCCACATATACGTGATTGTCACTCACATTAAGTCAACTGCACATCCTGGCACTCCTGCCTGGAGGTGTTTTCAGTTCTCTGCATAGCCTCAAACTAAATATAAATGCAAAACTGTATCCAACACTGATTTCTCCAGCTTTAAAGATTCTCAACGTTCGGCTGATTACAGCTTCTGCGGCTCCAGAGTGATTAGTCACATGACACTCACAGATCAGGTGTCTCATTTATTAAACTCTCCGTAGATTTCATCCTAAAAGTGTACGGAGGCACAAAGGCTAGATTCCTCTTCAGGAAATCGAGCTGCGTCGGAAAACGCTAGGGGAACGCCCTTCAGCGTGACGGGCTCTGAAACGCATGTGTAATCAGTCGAATAGATGGGCGAGACGTCACGGCGGGTGACGTAATGACCAGGAAGCTATAAAAGCACGTGCGGTGAGACCAACGCCAGCTTTTTGTCATTCAGCAAGCGCTCTGTGTGTGTGTCAGTTGTGAGTCTTATTTGGTGTTGTTTGTCCCGTAGGAACATTAGAAATGTCTAAAGCACATGAGAAAAAACACCATCTGAGTAGGGGCGAAGGCAGCCAGCGTTTCAAACTGTGTGTTCCTCCCTGCCCGCGTTTCATTACGGGTGCGGACACACACAGTTTGTGCATTGTCTGCCTGGGAGCGGAGCATGCTGAGTCAGCTCTTGAGAGCGCTGACTGCCTGCATTGCGAGCGTCTTCCCACGCATGCTCTCCGCTCCCGAAAGGCACTCTTTGCGGAGGGTGCTTTCGCAAGCGTTCCCCACGGCGCGGGTCCCGCTTCCGCCAAGGCGGAGCGGCGATTGCGCTCGTGGGGTTCGCAGCTGGACCTGGCGGAGGGAATGGAGACGGGTGAGTCCCTATCTTCCTCACCCGCCAGATCCGGCGCTCGCTCACCGGGATCGGAAGCCCGCTCTGCGGTTACTTCCCCCCCGGGGAGCGAGCTCGGCGCTCCGCCTGTCTTCCTCTGAGGAGGTTGATGTGGTGGGCGTCGACGAGGATTCGCCCCCTCAGTCGCCCCAGTATGAGGAGCTTTTGGAGGTGGTAACTCGTGCTGTGGCCAAACTAAACATCGCATGGCCCGCCGAGAAAATGGCTGAACCGCAGAAAAGCAAGTTGGATGAGCGGTTTTTGCGAGTTAAGCCACCACCTCCGCGCCGGAGCCTGCCTTTTTTTCCCCAACCTCCACACCGAGGTGTCGAAGTCGTGGGGAAGGTTCTCAGCCCGCCTCTTCGTTCCCACCTCCGATCATTATGGCGATGTGGCGAGGATGAAAGAGCACGGTTATAAGACGATGCCCCGGGTAGAGCAGACGCTTGCGAGCTATCTGTCTCCCGGCGTGGCATCGTCTTTAAAGGCTCCGGCATTGCCCTCCAAGCCGCTGCGCACAACCTCAGCGCTGGTGGGCAAAGGGTACTCGGCAGCGGGTCAGGCTGGTGCGTGTCTGCACACCATGGCGGTGTTACAGGCGTACCAAGCCGACCTGCTGAAGGAGCTAGATGAGGGTGAGCAGGTAAAATCGGAGATATTACCGAGCTCAGGAGGACCGCTGATTTGTCTCTCCGCGCCACCAAGGAGTCCGGCTAAGCCGGATCTTCGGACCGTACTTCAGTCTAAGAGGTCCTCGGCCAAAAAGTCCTGTCGCCAGGATGTATGAGGGCAGTCCCCTCTGGGGTGCAGCGGACGCTCCGCCACGTCTGGCTGCCGAGGGGACGGAGGAACACAACAGGGTCTACTGTATGGACTCTCTGGAGTGATTTTGCAAAGCCGACCCGAAGCCGGGGCCTCTCAGTGATCCTAAAAGTGTATGTAGGCGCAAAAGCTGGATTTTGTGTACGCTCAAAAGTTTTCAGATTTATAAAACCATGCATACGCCAGAACCTGCGCAAAAATCCCTTTATAAATCCCAGTCAGGGGAAGATTGTGCATATGTGCATCTCCACCCCGACTCCTACCCGAAATCCCCATGGAGCTTACATCGCCTAGTTTTACTATGCATAACCTCATATACATATCATTTCTATGCAGATTCATTTCCACTGGCCCAATAATATTTCAATTGTTTTTAAAATTCAAATTAAATTAAATTAATGCAGTTTTGCTGATAAGGTGAACATCTTTTAGCTATTTTTAGTGGGAAAAATATAGGCCTATATTTATTGCACTGTATGTTTATGTTTATTTGACAAAAAAGTAGTGAATACACTCTGTTCATCAAGGATAACACAATAAAGTTTAAAACAAAAGTTATTTCCATTGTGGTCCTTGATGTAAAGCACAAACTTCACTCCTGGTAACAGGTACACTGGCTCTGCATTATAAATACAAAAATTACAATAAAATTCCACATTTACAAAAATTTACAGTCACAAATAACCACGTACGTAATACAAATTCATCAACAAAACAACCTACTTAAAAACCAACTTTTAGCTTTTAAACTAAAACTAACCATATTTGAAATACCTTTAATGTCCAGAGGTAACTTATTCCACAAAAGTGCCCCAGAATAGCTAAAAGACCTACGACCATGCATAGTTTTAAAACGACATAATGTAATATCCATAAGACTTATTACATTACATTAAAATATGAAAGAGCTCTATTATTGATAATTGTATGTACCATTTTTAATTTAATATGTTCTAGTCTGCTTTCTATAGGTAACCAATCAAGACACTTAAAATGGGAAACCTTCACATGTGTAAAACGACTAAACCCTGAACCTAACCTTATTAATTTATTCTGAGACTTTTGTAACTTATCCAACCAACCACGAGACAAATCAGATATCCAAGAAATACATGCATATTCGAAAGGACATGACACTAAACATGATGCAAGTAATTTTATATTCTGTTTATCAAGAAAACTAACATGTCTGGCAAGAAATTGTGTCCTAGCATTAACCTTGCCCAGAACTTTCGTAGCCATACTTACACCACTTAAATCATTGTCAAGGACACATCCAAGATAATTAACATAAGTTATATTTGATATTAAACAATCCCCCACCTTAACAGACATCTTAGAAACCTTATTCAAATTATTTTAGACCCAAATAATATGGATTCCCTTTTACCTAAATGCAACATCATTTTGTTTTCAGAGAGCCAGTCTCTTACCTTACAAAGCTCCTTACCTAAATGCACTTGTATCCTACCAACACCCTTATCTGAAATTAATAAAGCAGAATCATCAGCATATAAAAACAAATTACAACCACAAACTGCTTGCATGTCATTAATATATAAAAAAAACAGGGCCTAAAACACTTCCCTGAAGGACTCCATTTTTAACAAAAGTATCCTCAGAAAGAACTCCATCAATTTCTACTCTCTGAACTCTCCCAGTTAAATAAGAATTCAACAAGGCTATCACTTTACTTGAAAAACCCATGACACTAAAAGTATTGAATGATTTACAGTGTCAAATGCTTTCTGGAGATCTAAAAGTACAATAGTACCAAAGTACCATACCACACAGATAATTGTGTAAATACAATTATCTGACTCTGCGAGTCATTGACAGATTATTTTAAAAAGGAAACATGCAAATCTTACCATTTTCTTCAAGTTTTATCCTTCAAATACAGTGGTATTTTTCATAATGTTGCGGAGATGCCTTCACATGACATCAACACTTCCGTGCAGCTGTGGTTGTACATTAAACGATTATCATTATCATGCCCTATTCAAACCGGACAATGGACCGTTCGACCACTGAATCCAGCAGTGTCCGCCACAATATCGAAGTACTGTAAGTTTGCATCATTGATCATTGTTCTTGCTAAAAATATTTTCTCATAACATGAGATGTGCAGTTTACTTTAAAGATTGCACCCACTACAAATAGGCTATGTCTAAATTCATATAATTTTGGTTTAACTTCTGCGTAATGACTTTATGTAATTTCAGTGCTTATCTCCATTAATGAGAGTGGAATATTTAATGCAAATGTATATGATGAAATGAAAACAGTTTAAAATTTTTGTTTACTTCATTACTTTTCTTTCTCCAGGAAGAAAAGTCTGTACACATGGGTCAGAGTCTGCCTGCAGTTGCACAAATTTTCCCATCAAGTTTGTTTTTTATAAATCCCACCTTTTGCGTAGGAAGTGGCATACGCTTCTTTCAGGGCAGGTTTTGTGCGTACGCAACGGTTATTAATGAGGCCCCAGATGATTGGCTCAAAAAAAAAGTTTCTGAATCTTAGTGCCTATGGGGAAAGATGGTAGCCAATCTGCCATTGAGATCAATGGGAATGAATGGGAACAGTTAGCTCTCTTGCTGCTTTGAGAGTATTGACTAAGGGAACAAAGTTAATATTTGAACTGTGAATACAATATAATATAATATAACATCAAATAACATAATATAATATAATTAATATAATAGAGTTTTAAAAATCAAAAATCTGAATAGATGTAATAAAATAATATATTATTATCATTATTATTATCTTTCCCATCAAGTTTATTATATTTAGATATTCAGATCTAGATATTCATTTAGATATTTAGATATTCATTATATGTAGATATTCATAAAGTTGTAAATAGACAAATAATATAATATAATATAATATAATGATTAAATATTCAAATAAATAAATTATTCATATTCAGATCCATACATACATACATACATACATACATACATACATAAACATGTCTTAATAGCTAAAGTTAGCCATTCAATATTTTAGTGGTAAATAGACCTAATAATAATAATAATAATAATAATAATAATAATTATTATTATTATTATAATTATTAT
>NW_015505253.1:167894-179232 GCF_001515645.1 Sinocyclocheilus grahami | reverse complement strand
ACATTTAGACATTTAGTAAAATTGTAAATAGACCTAATAATATAATATAATATAATATAATATAATATAATATAATATTAATATAATAATATAATATTCAAATAATTACATACATACATACATACATGCGTAATTAGGACTTAATAGCTAAAGTTATTTAGAGTTTGTTGTGAATAGATCTAATAATATAATATAATACAATATAATATAACATAATATAATATAATTTATATGAATTATTTATTAATATTGAGCATGTAATTTATTTAGATCACATCAGTGATATAGAAGGTCATGTTTTTTAACCAACTTGAGATCAAATGTCATTTGTTCACTGAATGTGAACAGCAGGAATTCTGCTATTTTGCTCTGGGAAAAGCTATACACAGAGAGTGTGAGAATACTAGAGTCTGTTTGGTCTGTGTGTTGTGAAGGGAAGTGGACTTGTGTCTCTAGATTATGGTCGGTAACTGGTTTGTTTATCAGTTGTCAGTCTGATTTACCTCGATCAACTCTTGTTCGGTTGAGTGTTGAAAATGTTTATTGTTATATGAAGTGGGCTAAAAATGAAGAATATAAGAGCAGGAAAGACAGAGAGGGAGAAATTGCTGTTATCTCTCTTGCTTCAGATGCACCTGCTGCACTCTTCAGACAGGAACGAGATGGGAGGAGATGAGAGGAGAAATGCGGAGCGAAAGAAGAGGTGGAAAGATCAGTAGTATGAAGACGAGAAGATGAGATGAAATGAGAGAGGGAATGAAAGAGAGAGAGCAGAGGAGGAGAAATGGGATTGCTTCAATGGCTCTTAGCTTCAAAGCTCACACCTGAGCCCAGCGTAATCGTGTGTATGTGTGTGTTTGTGGATGAGTGTATTCAAGACTTTTGGGGGATGTCTGGTCAAAGCTTGTTAACAGACTGTGTTTGTTCATGTGGGCTAGCAAGGCTCTGCTGTGTGAGTGTGTGTGTGTGTGTATGTGCGTGTATGTGTGTGTTTGTGTGTGTGTGTGTGTGTGTGTGTGTGTGCGCGTGTGTGTGCGCGTGTGTGTGCGCGTGTGTGTGTGCGCCTGTGCGTGTGTGTGTGTGTGGACGCCACAGAGGTTGTGCAGATGCATGTGACCATATGAAAAGATGGTTTTCATTTTGAAGCAGAGTAGGGTTTAGATGCATGACCCTCCATCTGCCTCAACTGCCTCCATCTGTAAGAGTGCATTTCTATTCAGATGTGTTTCGCTGGCTCAAAGAAAACCTGAGATCAGCTGACCCAGTTTACTTTCTAGTCTTATTGTGAACGACAATGTGTGTCATTCCAAGGAATTTTATGTTAATTGTTTTTTTTTGTCTATTCTCAAAATGCACTTGATCTGCTGCTGAATCACTGTATCACAATATCTATCTGTCTATCTGTCTGTCTGTCTGTCTGTCTCATCATTTTGTTGTTTTATCTGTTGTTTTATCATTTTATCCATCTATCATTCTATAATTGTATTCTTTCATTCTACTGTTTTATCTTCTGTTTTATCTATTATTTTAGCGATTTATTTTTATATTTAATATTTTTTATATTTTAGTGAAGTTAGTCAAAATTACAGTCATATGAATTTCATTTTAATTCTACTTCAATCCCTACAATACTGCATTTATATTTGAATTGCAAATATGCATCATGTTTGCTTCCTTAAAGGGGTCATATGATGCGATTTCAAGTTTTCCTTTCTCTTTGGAGTGTTACAAGCTGTTCGTGAATAGATAAGATCCCTAAAGTTGCAAAGACTAAAGTCTCAAAACCAAAGAGATATTCTTTATAAAAGTTAAGACTGGTCCACGCCCTCCTAAAATGCCTCGTTTAAACATGTCTACATCACTGTGTGGGAAGATTTGCATAATACCGCCCAAATGTAATACGCAAAGAAAGAAGGCGTAACTTTGATTCTCGCTGTAGTATTGTTGCCGCTGCCACCATGTCGTGGAGACGCTATGTGTTTTGTTGTGAAAGCGAAACTACTTTGTTTGGCCTTCCAAAAGAGGACACAACTAGAAAGTTGTATTTACAACACTGTTCTAGAACAGTTCAACCCAAATATTCAGACGTGTGCAACGCATTTTACGGAGGACAAGGACTGTTTCCTGGGACAGTAGCCTACAATGCCGGTGTGTTCCGGTGAATTCAGTTCCCCTGTTTCCCCTTCGCCGCTCATGCTGACCCTATACAGTCTATGATGCTTACAAATAATCATGACTCACAGCCTGTAAGTAAGTTTTCATATTTAAAGAATTTGCCACTGACGATTCAAACGCAAGTTTTGAGCAGTGTAGAGTAACGCTTCTTGTTTGTCGTTTCTCCGATCACAAATGCAGACATGGTTTTATGTTTATGCGGCGCGATGCAACGTGTAAAAAGACAGTATAAGTCGTTATAATCAGTAATTATGTCCCCACTGGATGCGACAAATGCCTCGTTTATAATGGGTTTTATTATTTTTGTCTCGTTGCATCGGGACATTGCATCACAGTATGGTAAGGGGCGTAACATTTCCTTCATCCGCTTGAGGAATTCGGCCAATCACAACGCACTGGATAGCTGGCCAATCAGAGCACACCTCGCTTTTCAGAACGATGAGCTTTGTAAAAATCAACGCATTTCAGAAAGGGGCCTAGAGGGGCATAGAGGAGAAACAATAATGTACAGTATGTGGAAAATAATGTGGTTTTTTTTACCTTAAACCGCATAAACACATTTCATTAGACCAAATACACCAAATACTGTTCTTTTTTAGCAACATCATATGACCCCTTTAAATCAATCCAAATGCAAAGGTTTGGCTATGGCATGTGATCTCGACATGTTTGCCACTTTGAGTAAAGCCATTCATGTAAAATCAAACCACTTTGTTTTTCAATAGTCTTCATCTCATGTCACTGTACACAATTTAACCATATTGTTCTGAAGTATTCTTCATTTCTTTATGTGTGAAACTTTTTAATGAGGGAACAATTACTGAGTGCACCTTTAAGTAAACATCACTGTTTTTGCAGCTTCATCTCGATATCCAAACTGCATCAGCATTAATTTACACATGTAATGTGTAAATGAATGTGACTGATCTAGAAGACCATGTGGGAGGGAGCTGTTTTTGTTTATTTCTCCGGGAAATGTGTCTGTTTGTGTGCGAGAGAGCTTGAAAAAGAGTGTCTGTGATAGAATGATTGCCTTTTGACTCTCTTTTCATTCACTTGGCTTTTGCATGTGCAAATCGGTTTGGAGGAAAACATTTGCATGTTTATATGTTTATTGATGAGTATGTGAGAGAGGAACCGAGGGGGTTTGTTCATCTGTCTGAACTAATGAGCCTCTTATCTTCCTTATCTGTCCATCCGTCTGCATTTGTCTAATGAATCAAATTTCACAGCTCGATGTTTCCCGCCTGAGTGCTCGTGTGTGTTCATATCTCTGTTCTCATGCGTGTGAACATGTACTTGTGCGTGTCTGGGTTTTTATTTGCTCTGTGCATGTGAGCGTGCATTTGTCTCGGGAGGAGAGGTCGCAGGAAGTATGGTGGGCGACTCAGGTGGGCTTTTCTGAGGTCATAATCTTTGCCTGACTAACCAATGACTGTCATGGTCCGGCTCCCAATGCTGCTAGTAACACAGACATAAGCCCGCCCCCCCACACACACACACACACACTCACACACATCCTTTCCTTCTCTCATCATCCCTTTTCTCCGGTCACAAAGAACAGACTGCTGAACACACACACACACCGGCTTTCTACCGCAGCTCGACTGCAGCAGAAAGGAAAGGAGGAAGAATGAGGTAACTGGAGGGTGTTCAAATGACCAGGGGCCTAGACACCTCTTGTTCCAGTCATCACACCCCTTGTTGTTTCTGAAAACAGGCTGAGAGGCCTAGTCATTTAAATTTGTTGTTACAGCAGGATGTCCATGACATCAGACTTGAGATGAATGAGTTAAATTATATTAAAGTTGACAGTAATAACTACTCAGTTTTAATATTTTCTTAAAGTCACCATTAATTAAAAATTGACAATTTTTAATGGAATATTGCAGAGTTTATTGTAAATACTTTGTGCACCATGTGCATCATTATCTGTGTGCTTTTTTTATCACATGTCTTCGTAATCTTTAATCAGAAACATTAACATCCCCTCTCCTGTGCAAAGACATTTCTTCTCTGGTGGCGTGTGGGACAGTAATCTCTCCTTCAAGCTGTCACTCACTTTAGATTGCAGCAACTAACAAACGATCCAACGGTCTATTCAATTCCTGATGGAGAAAAAAAAAATGCCCCGATCAATGGTGTTGCCTGCTGGTACAAAACCATTGTGAGAGTCTTCTTGATGTTTGCTAGGGTACTGCTAGGGTGATCTGAATGGTTGCCTACTGGAAGAGGTTAATATTAATATTAATATTAATATTAATATTAATATTGGGGGGGGGATTCAGATCACCCTAGCAGTACCCTAGCAAACATCAAGAAGACTCTCACAATGGTTTTGTACCAGCAGGCAACACCATTGATCGGGGCATTTTTTTTTTCTCCATCAGGAATTGAATAGACCGTTGGATCGTTTGTTAGTTGCTGCAATCTAAAGTGAGTGACAGCTTGAAGGAGAGATTACTGTCCCACACGCCACCAGAGAAGAAATGTCTTTGCACAGGAGAGGGGATGTTAATGTTTCTGATTAAAGATTAAAATAATATGTAAATTCATATAGGGGGGGGGGGGGTGTTTAGGTTTCTGTTAGTATATTATAATTAGATTTTTTTAAATAAAAGTAATTGCACACATTGGAATGTCATCAGCCAGTCAGCTGATATACACACACATAAACATTTTAATTTTATTTAATATGAACCTCTTCAAATATGGTCAAAATCTTATATCACAATACGAGTTATTTTTAGGGATGCAACGATACCATTTTTTCAGAACCGATCCGATACCAAAAATTCAGAGTATTGGCCAATTCCGATCCGATCCGATACCAGCGCAGTCTTTTTTTTAAATCAATGTAGAATTTCTATAGTTCTGTGGGTTGACCTGATCATCACTCTTGTGTGTGTTAAACACAATCTGCTAAATATAGACAACTTCATTGTAATTAAAAATAGCAAATAATCATAATCTATGACAAAAAATGCTATTATAAACTAGGTTAGTGAATAATTCATCAGAAAAGGTTATTCTAGAAAAATCATGGGTGCAAAAGAATTTTATAAAAACATTAAACTAAACATTTAGTGAAACAACTTTATTTAGTGTTGAACAAATAAAAGTTAAGTGTAGGACTAAATCTGGTAAAATGTTACACATTGCTCGTTGTATCATTGTAAAATACATTCATGAAAAACAAGTAGCCTAAATATATATATATACTATAAAATTAAAATACATTACTTTTAAATGTGTAGCACAGTAATGAAGGCAGCAACATATGATAGATGGAACAGAACAAAAAAGACTATTGATAATCTTTCATTGCGCAAAAGTATAATACGAAAGGGTATGGCTCCAGTATACAGCGGCACAAATAAGCGCTTATTCGAATCCCTTGCGCAGAATGATGCGCTTGAAGCAACACAGAGTCACTGCGCGCAGCGCTCCGCATAAAAAAGTGAAGAAATATTGCTACATAGTGTATTATATCCGAGTGATATTTTATTGAGCCTGTTCTTTTAACCGTTTTAAATCTCAGTTATGGTGCGCTCTTGAAGAGAGTTTCATCGTTTTGACTGTAGCAACCGAACGTGACACGCAGTTTGAATGCTGAATGGAGGATTACAGACAGACGCAGCAGGGTGAACTTGACTTAAATATTCATCTACTGTATACTTCACATTAAACTATGGAACGGCTTCAGAACACTTGAAATATAGTGCACGAAAACGTTATGGTGCTTTATAATGTTTCTGCGCCTTTCATGGGGCTTAACAATAACACAGAATAGTATACGCACTATATCGGATTTGGATCGGTCTCTTCTGACCGATACCCCACCCGACTGAAAATGGCAGTATCGGAGCCGATACCGATACTGAGTATCGGATCGATGCATACCTAGTTATTTTATTTAATGATAACTATATATACCACAAAATAGTTAGGATATAGTTATTTTTGCTTTGAATAAGGTTATGATATCAACATTTTTGATAACATTAAAATATTACAATTCTCATAACCGATGCTGGTTTTACAAAAAAGAAAACTAGCCCAACTAACATAAATTTTAAAAAGAATAAAATTGTGAATAATTGTGAAGTAATTGCATCTTAGAATGTTGTCAGCCAATCAGCATCAAACGATTCGCCATACACGATCCGGTTGGAGTACTTCGAATTTGAATCATTTTGCGACGCAATGGTTCAACTGATTCAGAGTGTCAGAAAGCTCCATCGATATTGTGTTCTTTGCTCACTTTCTCTATATAATTTATTTGTTGTTTGAATAACCATAGAAATAAAATCATTACAAGTAATAGACCTAACTTTCAGTGTTATTTTTATTGAAATGTGATCATGTTAAATACAGTTTCCGTTGCATTAAAAACATTTCATGATATGACACCAGAAAAACGTTTTCAAAAGCACCCCCCCCCCCCCCTCTGCTATTTTCACAGATTGCACCCTGTGTGTGTGTGTCTATACAGTATTTTACATTTTTTTGTTAAATACCTCATTTAAAAGAGATTTATGTAGAGGTATGTATGTATGTATTTACATTTACATTTATTTACAAAAATGCTATATAGTATAATATAAAGCCCATATGATAGTTTTATTAAATGTTGATAACATAACACTACTTGGCAGTACTCAATATCTGGTAATACTTCAAATGATCAGTGCAGTTTTTTACTGTATTTAATCGGTTTATAATCACTTTTCACTGTCCTAGTCTGTATAGTCTCTTAGGTGACTGAGAAGGGCAATTATTTTGGCACCAGTAGTTTAGGTCAAGAAACAGTAGATCTATTAGATTGTAAATCTGACATCACTGTGATGAAACACCTTTGTTTTTACAGCCTACCTTGGCATTGCTATTGTTTTTTTTTTTTACTGTTGTTGTTGTTGTAGGAAGCACCTTTTGGCTTTTTTAGCTGTGCTATATATTGAGCACTGAGCCAAAAGTTGAGTGAGTGAGAATGAGTGAAAGACACACAGAGTGGAGAGAGAGAGAGTCGCTCTACCGGCTTGCCTGCTCTTTGAGCACACCATCAGTCTTTACTGGGAAATCTATGTGCCTGAGCAATGTCTTCTCTAGAACAACAAGTGATGAGCCTGGCTTCATCTGCAGAGAATGAGAGAGAGCGAGGGGGTGATGGCGTGAGGGTGAGAAAGAGAGACAGCGAGAGGAAATTGTGAGCAGTTAAAAAGAGAGGGAGAGCACAGGAGAAGAGAAAACAAATGCATCTCATTACCTAAGCAGGCTCCTCTGCAGTGCTCTCCTCAGCCATCAGTGTCCACACAGCTCCAATTGCTTCCTTTAAATCAGTTTGAAGCCCAAGCCTTGCCCCATCTGTCTCGGTGTGAAGCGCCTCGCTCCTCACTGCCGAGCTGCACACAGCAATAACGCCCCCTAGTGCCTACAAACTCCAGGGAGCAACTGGCAACCTGAACAACACCACTGAGGCTCATTACCATGTGGCAATCCTCACTAGCTATTTCTTCAGTTTATTTGTTAGGGTTTTTTTCTGTAGTGAAATTAAGGATTTTATATTGTATTGGTTATGTAACTTTGCCCCTTTAAGAGAAAACTGATGATCATGTCATCCAGCATAATTTGAGAATGTTCCACAGAATGTCTTATGCTTTGAAGGAAACCACAAAAGTAGTAATTATCACAAATTATATTATTTACCTTTGAATTTATGAAGTAATGTTATGTGACTGAGAAGGGTAAACAGTATGAACTCACTGTGATGAAACACTTGTGTTTTTACAGGCTGTCTTGGCATTGCTATTGTTTTTTGCTAGTGTTGATGTAGGAAGCTTTGCTATATATCAAGCACCAAGCCAAAAATGAGCATTAGTTTATACTTATCACAAATTATCTTATTTGACCGCAACTTAAGGTGACTGTGACTTTTCTTTTATTTATTTATTAGAAAAATATGGAAAAACATATTTAAAAAATGTAAATATTGTAATAGTATATAGAAAGTGTATTTTTTAATATAATTTTATATTTTTATAATATGCTATTTATTGTAGTGCATATTTATACATGTATGCATATACATATTTGACAATTATGTATTTTCTAAATATTTTCAATTTTTTTTATAATATGCTATTGCAGTGAATAGTTAATTTTTCATTTATGTGTGTGAGTTTTATCTATAGGTTTTTATGTTTTTTATACATAGAAATGTTTTTTTTTCATTGATATTATTATTTCATTTTATAGAGAAACAAAAACAATAAGTTAAGTATCAAGTACATATAAAAAAATGCATGGTTAATTGAAATTTTAATTGTTTAATCATAATGCTATTTTCATCTAAACTGTTGCTGTTCAGACTATTACACAGAAAGCTGTCAGACTTCACTGTGCAAGTTAAGAGTTTAATGCACCGTTCACTCAGGACGTGTTCTTTCTTTTGGTCCATATTTTAACTGTTGTGTCAGACTTGCATTTTTCCCTTTTAATAGTTCAGCTTTTTGGTTTTACACCGTCTAGGTTTTTAAATGCTAAAGTGCTTCCTGAGCTCATAAGCAGGATTTTATGATTTTCCTTATACATTGTACAACCAAAAATGATCCCATTTCACACTTTTCCATCCAATATCGAGCTCACAGTTGATAAACTGTGCTACCAGGGTAAACCTGGACAGTGGCACATTTGAGTTCGATTCGTTTGAACAGAGCACAAAAACTGATTTTCACTCTCTCTCGTCAAAAGTGCCGGGAAGAGCTCTGTTGCCCCAAGCAATGCAGGGGAAAGTTGCACAGCAGAGAGGTGAGAGGGAGCGCTTTGATCGGCTGCGTGCGCGTCTCTTCTGCTGGAGGTGATTTGCAGCACTGTTGCTGCTGCGCTTTTTCTTTTTTCCCTATAAGCAGAGCGCTATGCTAGATTAGCATTTAGTGCATTTCCACAGGCTTGTCGACAGCACAGGGGCCGCGCTTCATCATCCGTCTGTGATTCACACAGGCGTTTCAATTGATAATGAGATGGTGCACTTCTGCAGTGTCGTGCTGAGGCCGGGGAAAGAGAAAGTGCTCTGATAGAAAGCATCTAAGGAACATGGCGAGGCCCTTGGTGAAGATCTTAAATAACCGCTTGCAGGAGTTTGTGTGGCCCGAAGTTAGATCTTATGGGAAAATGGCCCCAAGTTGTCATATAGCATATAAAGATCAATAGAACCACTGCAGACAACACAATGCAGGACTATTTCAGACAACTAAAATGTATTGTTTTCCTATCCATTTCAAAACATTAAACAATTACAATAAATTGGATCCATGATATCTGTTTTTATTGTCTATTTTAAGTGCACCTGGGAAGCATATACATCTCAGTCCAGTTATAAAGCAGTAATGCGAGTTTAAAAAAAAAAGAAATCAGTGAAAAATAGCCATAACAAAGTAAGCAGTACATAAAACCGGAAAGATGGCAAAGGCTTCATGCATTGTATCCAATGAATAATAATGAATATGTTTAATTTGCATAGAGCAAACTGCAAAATTATAGTTGTTTGCTTTATTTGTTTTTAAAAGAAGTTTCTCATACTGACCAAAGCTGCATTTATTTGATACAAATACAGTAAAAATATAAATATTACGTTTTTTTAACATTTTAAAATGAAATTTATTCCTGTTCACAGTCTTTATAGATTGGACAGCACAAGTACTTCTACCATTTAAGCGGGTAGAACAAAAGTCATCAGGGAAGTTGTGCAAACACCGCAGAAGACCATTAAACATAGCAGAAGGTCCAGGCTATTTTTCCCCCAGCGTAGCTCCTAAATCTCTTTCATGAATGTGTTAAATTCAAAATATTATTTTAAATGTAAGATTATTTATAGGTGAGTATGAATTTTATATATCAGTGGCATGCAGTGGTGTCATAAAATGAAGAGGCCATGTCCTCACATTTTGTTTTCCCAGTCACAAATGATGTCCCAGTCACATTTTCTTGGTTGAGTAAATAAAAATCTATATTGTATTTTTACATTAACAATGTAATTAATAAGCTATTCTATTTATCAAAGCCAAATATAAATCATTGTTTTTAAGCATTTTACATTTATTCCAAAATAATAACTCAAGGCAGTAAGAAATGTAGGTGTCACGAATTCAGTCCATGGACTTCCGTTTATTCACCACCAGAGGTCACCCTTTCCATTTCATTGACTCTCGCACAACACAAACTGTTGCATAGCACCCCGGACTACATATCCCATCATTCTTTGCACGATTTACACACTGCACTGATTGCACACAGCTGTTTCTAATCACCTCACTCACTATATAACACCCACTCTAACCACATTTCTCTGCTGAGTATTGTTTAGCCTGTACCCCTTTCCGAGTCTCCGTGTTTTGCCTTGCCTTGCCTTGCCTGTTTTTGCGGTTTTTGACCTTTGCCTGTTTTCTTGGATTTCTCCCTCTCGTCTCGCCCCTGTGATTCTGTCTGCTTATCGGTGACCTACGCTAGCCATGTGACTATTCTTGTGTTTTGCCCGCCATATACCTGTTTGCCAGTGTTTTGACCCTGCCCATTTACCACGTCTCTTAAATAAAGCCTGCAGATGGATCCACATGTCTCACGTCTTGTCAGCCCCGTTACAGTAGGTAACACTTTAGAATAATGGTCCGTTGTTAACAAGTAACTATGCAAGAAGTAATAGGTAGTACTACATTAACACGTAACTTAATACTATTAACTAATATAAGCAAGATTATCTAAGCAGTAAGTAGTAGCAAATTTAGGACAAAGGTAGTTCCTTATTAGACATTTGATAATTATCAAATAAAAATATCCTCATTGAGAACTTCTTGTGAACTATGAACAGTTAATAAAGAATAACCAATTAATTATTAATCACAACAGTAACGTCTTAAAAGTGAACAATTGGGTTCTTTGTGGAAAGTAATTTATGAGTTTGATATCCCCCAAATAAGTCGGCTACATTTTTAAATTGTGACTACTACTCTTACCAAAGGATGGATGTTCAAACTTAAACATAGAATAATAATAAAAATTAGAATTCACTTAATGTTAATAATTAAGAAGTGATGCTGACAAGCTCATGATTGAATTAGTTCACAATTATGATCTCTGCTTCGTGTCAGTTCAGTATCAATGTATCCCA
>NW_015505253.1:153228-167812 GCF_001515645.1 Sinocyclocheilus grahami | reverse complement strand
ATAAGTTATTTAACATTTTATATCTGACACATACATTTGTGTGAGGCACTAGTGACACTATAATCTGGAATATGCGGTTTTGTGCTTAACACAATATAAATGCAGTCGATGCCTTCATTAAGGATGTGAATTTTTTTTGTCAAGAGAACATCATTATTTATATTTAAAAAAAGTCCTCCCCAGCCTACTGTCACTAAAGGTATAAGTCTTTTGGAGTAGGAGACATACTGAACTGACACAAACTAGAGCTCATAATTGTGAACTAATTCAATCAAATGGACAGCACCTGCGTTAAATATATGAGTGTCACAGCAAAGGGTCTGAATACTTAGGACCATGTGATATTTCAGTTTTTCTTTTTTAATAAATCTGCAAAAATGTCAACAATTCTGTGTTTTTCTGTCAATATGGGGTGCTGTGTGTACATTAATGAGGAAAGAAAATTAACTTAAATGATTTTAGCAAATGGCTGCAATATAACAAAGAGTGAAAAATGTAAGGGGGTCTGAATACTTTCCGTACCCACTGTATATTTTTAGTAATTATCAAATATCTAATAAGGAACTACCTTGGTCCTAAATTTGCTACTACTTACTGCTTAGTTAATCTTGCTTCTCTATTAGTTAATAGTATTAAGTTAAGTGTTAATGTAGTACTACCTATTACTTCCTGCATAGTTACTTGTTAAGAACGGACCATTATTCTAAAGTGTTACCGAAATATATTGTGTCTTATATTGTAAACAATGTATTTTATTTAAATATTTATACAGTATATTTTATTTATGAACTTATGTTCAGCTGTTCTTTTTAATAATAAACTTATTTTCGGGTCATCAGTCATCCGAGCTCGGTAAGGTCACTGACGTGGAGATGTATCTTTAATTTCAACACGTTGATTGCTCACTAAAAAAAAACCACAGATCATTTTTTTTCAGGCTATTGATGTTTGATTTTGACTTGACAAAGTGGTGATATATAAGTGTGTGATTTGTTTACTTTTTTGTTAGTCTTCCCATTATTGTTCATTCAGACACAAGAAGCAGAATTTATCGCATGAACCAATCATAACCAGTCATATCCAATCATATCACGATGGAGGCATTTTCTCCTCTCACGTGACATTTCCCCCATTCATTTTCAATTACTCCAAACTCACGGCATGTTTTAGGGGGTCTGTTAAAACTCAGTGGGCTCAGGGGAGGCAAGAAAGTCCCGGACTCCTATTGTTACTTTACCTGCTGGTGTCACTGTTGGACAGTTTTACTTTAGAAAAACGAGTGATTTATACGGTTTTTATGTAATATTTTGTAATATTTGTGTTGTTTTATTATTGTACTATGACTATTTTTTCTCACTGCCTCCCTTGCCTTCTTGGTAAAACGCGCCTGATATATACATGTATATATATGTATATATATATATATTATAAGTATATACAGTATATACATGTGTGTATATATATCATTGTAAGATTTGAGAGCTACAGCAGAGGGGAAAGATTTTATGAGAGTTATGGCTTATATTTCCATATAGTACTTTCCTCAATGAGCAGCCTGGACATTCTGCGTAACGTCTTCTTTTGTGTCATACAAAAGAAAAAAGTTCATACCAGTTGGAATGATGTGTGAAATGACAATGGAATTGATCCCTTCAATTGTAGTGTCTTCTGTAGTAGTATCCTATTTCAGTAGTGATGTACTGTAAAACCACGTTTTCTTTATTTAAAATTTTGTTTTTAACTTCACATGCGTCATAATTACATAGACTGTCCCAAATTTTGCAGCCTCGTAAATGTTAAGTCTATCGGCGAATCCTGAAATCCATGTGAAGTTTATTTTTTTAAATCTTCTGCATTCCACTTTTGCTGCGCTCTTGAATAAGGTATTGCTGACCAATCAAATCTTGGAGGCCAGGTACAGTTAAGTGTACGCTGGCAGTGCTCCAGACTGGAAAATGGAGTAAAGTTATGAGCTCAGTGGGTTTGTGGGTAATTGTGGCAACATCGAGGTGAGCTTTGAAAACCTATGCAGCCTAATGCACGTTTTAAATTCCATGTGATATGATGCATTTCACAGGCATAAGCTTCCACCGAAACGCCAATCACATTTTTTTCTGCTCACTAAATTTATGCTTTAAAACACTGCCCCCCCTTCCCTCACCCCAGCTCATGGTTCCATTACCGCCCAGCCAGTGCAATAAGTGCTAATGTAGCAGAACCGATGGCCAGCAACGCTGTCTTACTCAGCACGCCTGGCCCATCAAATCCAACTTTCCACTGTCCATTTTCATCTGCAGCAGATTGTGAGCAAGACAGCACTTTGTCATGGCAGACTCTCATCCGTCCATCGCGCCCGCTTCCAAACTGATTGGGGCAATAACAAAGAGCGGCCCATCCCCATAATTTATTTTATGGCAAATGTATTATTCAGGAGCCCCACTGTAATTTATTCATGTTCCACATTGCCTTATTACGGTTTAAACATCTGTTATTTTGGTTTATGGACTGGTGCCAGTGTGTGGGTCGTTCTTTATACTTAATGGTTTCATCAAAGGGACAAGCGATGTCTTCCCGCTGCACTGGTGTTAAATGTCCTCGATTTAATAATGTTGTACGGGACTAAAATAGAGTCGTGCTCTTCCTGACGCTGTGATGCTCAAACTTGTGGTCGTTTTTCTACCTTTCTCTTTCTTCTTCTTCCTCCACTTCATCTTTCATGACTGGCTCTAACATGACAAGACAATACGAATGATTCAAACTTCTGTCTATTGATGTGTTAACCCTTCATTCACTTCGTTCAGTTCCCCAACAGGCTCCAGTGATCATGGGATTAGAAAATGAAGAGGTCAAAGCTGGCTCCTTTCTCAGGTTGGTGTGCATGTCGTATGGGGGCAACCCACTAGCCACTCTGCATTGGACTAAGGTGAGAGAAATTCATCCTCGGTTGCCCTTTTCCGGAATAATTACTTAGCCTCTTCCTTTACTTGGACGATACAAAAAAGACCTTGATTTTTTTAGTTTATATTTATTGATTCAACTTTTATCTGTCACAAATTTAAAAAAAAATAATCTGTTTGATTAATAAAACTTTACAAAAAGGTCCCATGAGTTAATGCATTAACTATTAACTAACTATTAGCAGTACATTTTTTGGTAACACTTTAGAATAGGGAACACTTATTCACTATTAACTACGACTTTTCCCTCAATAAATTCCTAATTTGCTGCTTATTAATAGTTAGTAAGGTAGTTGTTAAGTTTAGGTATTGGGTTGGATTAGGGATTCAGAATAAGGTCATGTAGAATAAGGCATTAATATGTGCTTAATTACTACTAATAAATGGCTAATATTCTAGTAATACGCATGCTAATAAGCAACTAGTTAAGAGACCTTAAAATAAAGTGTTACCAATTTTTTGAATTATTTATTGATTTTTGCTAACATTTAATACAAATATAACTGTTCTTTGTTAGTTCTTGTTAAATCAGGTCCATTAAGTAATACTAAAGATACAACTTTTGATTTTAAGAATGTATTGGTAAATGTTGAAATTCAAATTAACTAAGATTAATAAATGCTTTAGAATTATTTTTCATTGATAGTTAATGTTAAGTAATATAGTTAACTAATGGAAACAAATGGAAACTTATTGTAAAAAGTTGACGAATGCATTGAACACATTAATTAATTCTATTTTTTTTTGTTTAAGACCTCCAAGGTGGGATAAGCCGAAAATCATTACTTTTGGGGTAGGGGATATTAAGATAATTTTATAGTTTATCTAGCATATGTGATAGTTCACAAACCAAAAAACATGGAACTTGTGCCTCTAAAAAGTCACGGGACACCAAAGTGTACTGCATTCATGGAACGTGCCACTATAAATTGGTCCAAATGTTATGTTAAGCAGGTACAGTAGCTGTTAGATGAAAAATGATGGGCTGCATCATTCAACCATGTGAGAGCTGTTTACCAAAATGCTTTGCAGGCCAATTACCATGAATGTAATGCCAAAGTAAGGTCACAGTGGAACGTAGGTTGCTAAAGTAATTTGAAGCTAGGTGGAATCTGACAGGTGCACCAGTGGTTGTTATATTCTTTAAATTTTATCAACCTCAGAAATTATGAAGCATTGGCATCTCAAACAGCTTAATAAATGTGATGCAAAGCTTCAGTGCCACTGAAAATTCTGCTGAGACTGTGTCGGAGGACTAACTCAAGATAACAGCGTGCATGTGTTCACAAAAAAACTATGCTGAGAGCACAGAATGAACAAAAGCAGTGCTTTTTATAAAGGCCATTCAACATTTCTTAAAGACACTCTGAGAGTGGCTCTCGAGTAATGTTAAGTGGACTGCCCTTGTGTAAATTGTTCTCTTAAATAGGACATTAAGAAACTATGATAACTATAGGGGGTGTGGGGGGTGTGAGTGTGCGTGTGAGTGAATGACTAAACTCAGCAAGCCTAGGGGTATACTCTTAAAAATAAAGGTGCTTCAAAAGGTTCTTCACAGCGATGCCATAGAAGAACCATTTTTGGTTCCACAAAGAACCATTCAGTCAAAGGTTCTTTAAAGAACCATCTCTTTCTTACCTTTTAGTAATCTGAAGAATAACCTTTTATGAAACAGAAAGGTTCTTCAGATGTTAAAGGTTCTTTATGGAACCGTTTAGACAAAAAGGTTCTTCTATGGCATCGTGAAGCACCTTTATTTTTAAGAGTGTATGCTGAAAGCTGCAACCAAGAACTTTATTAAACATCTGTGTTTAGAGACAGAGAGAAGATGTCAAGCTTTAAATCATTTGCAAGTGAAGTCTAGGCTACCGAATCTGCTTTTCAATTCATGTAGTGTCCCGCAGACAGACTCACAGCGGAGACTCTCAGTTTACTTTGATAAAATGTGTCAGTCCTGACATCTCTAATAATTTTCAGATAATGCAAATGTTAGTGTCTGCAACAGTGTTGACTGGATGACTGAACTCAGACACAAATGTATTTTTCTCGAAGTAAAGTTTGCATCTATCTATCTATCTATCTATCTATCTATCTATCTATCTATCTATCTATCTATCTATCTATCTATCTATCTATCTATCTGTATTAATAGTTAGTAAGGTAGTTGTTAAGTTTAGGTATTGGGTTGGATTAGGGATTCAGAATAAGGTCATGTAGAATAAGGCATTAATATGTGCTTAATTACTACTAATAAATGGCTAATATTCTAGTAATACGCATGCTAATAAGCAACTAGTTAAGAGACCTTAAAATAAAGTGTTACCAATTTTTTGAATTATTTATTGATTTTTGCTAACATTTAATACAAATATAACTGTTCTTTGTTAGTTCTTGTTAAATCAGGTCCATTAAGTAATACTAAAGATACAACTTTTGATTTTAAGAATGTATTGGTAAATGTTGAAATTCAAATTAACTAAGATTAATAAATGCTTTAGAATTATTTTTCATTGATAGTTAATGTTAAGTAATATAGTTAACTAATGGAAACAAATGGAAACTTATTGTAAAAAGTTGACGAATGCATTGAACACATTAATTAATTCTATTTTTTTTTGTTTAAGACCTCCAAGGTGGGATAAGCCGAAAATCATTACTTTTGGGGTAGGGGATATTAAGATAATTTTATAGTTTATCTAGCATATGTGATAGTTCACAAACCAAAAAACATGGAACTTGTGCCTCTAAAAAGTCACGGGACACCAAAGTGTACTGCATTCATGGAACGTGCCACTATAAATTGGTCCAAATGTTATGTTAAGCAGGTACAGTAGCTGTTAGATGAAAAATGATGGGCTGCATCATTCAACCATGTGAGAGCTGTTTACCAAAATGCTTTGCAGGCCAATTACCATGAATGTAATGCCAAAGTAAGGTCACAGTGGAACGTAGGTTGCTAAAGTAATTTGAAGCTAGGTGGAATCTGACAGGTGCACCAGTGGTTGTTATATTCTTTAAATTTTATCAACCTCAGAAATTATGAAGCATTGGCATCTCAAACAGCTTAATAAATGTGATGCAAAGCTTCAGTGCCACTGAAAATTCTGCTGAGACTGTGTCGGAGGACTAACTCAAGATAACAGCGTGCATGTGTTCACAAAAAAACTATGCTGAGAGCACAGAATGAACAAAAGCAGTGCTTTTTATAAAGGCCATTCAACATTTCTTAAAGACACTCTGAGAGTGGCTCTCGAGTAATGTTAAGTGGACTGCCCTTGTGTAAATTGTTCTCTTAAATAGGACATTAAGAAACTATGATAACTATAGGGGGTGTGGGGGGTGTGAGTGTGCGTGTGAGTGAATGACTAAACTCAGCAAGCCTAGGGGTATACTCTTAAAAATAAAGGTGCTTCAAAAGGTTCTTCACAGCGATGCCATAGAAGAACCATTTTTGGTTCCACAAAGAACCATTCAGTCAAAGGTTCTTTAAAGAACCATCTCTTTCTTACCTTTTAGTAATCTGAAGAATAACCTTTTATGAAACAGAAAGGTTCTTCAGATGTTAAAGGTTCTTTATGGAACCGTTTAGACAAAAAGGTTCTTCTATGGCATCGTGAAGCACCTTTATTTTTAAGAGTGTATGCTGAAAGCTGCAACCAAGAACTTTATTAAACATCTGTGTTTAGAGACAGAGAGAAGATGTCAAGCTTTAAATCATTTGCAAGTGAAGTCTAGGCTACCGAATCTGCTTTTCAATTCATGTAGTGTCCCGCAGACAGACTCACAGCGGAGACTCTCAGTTTACTTTGATAAAATGTGTCAGTCCTGACATCTCTAATAATTTTCAGATAATGCAAATGTTAGTGTCTGCAACAGTGTTGACTGGATGACTGAACTCAGACACAAATGTATTTTTCTCGAAGTAAAGTTTGCATCTATCTATCTATCTATCTATCTATCTATCTATCTATCTATCTATCTATCTATCTATCTATCTATCTATCTATCTATCTATCTGTCTGTCTGTCTGTCTGTCTGTCTGTCTGTCTGTCTAACCATGTCTATCCTCTGTCTGTCTGTCTGTCTAACCAAGTCTATCCTCTGTCTGTCTGTCTATCTGTTTGTCTGTCTGTGTCTATCCTTATGTCTATGTTTATGTCTGTCTATCCATCCATTCATTCATCTATCATCTGTCTTTGTGTCATTACTTTAATCTTTAATCTGTAACATTTATATCTATCTATCTATCTATCTATCTATCTATCTATCTATCTATCTGTCTGTCTGTCTGTCTGTCTGACCATGTCTGTCTATCTATCTATCTATCTATCTATCTATCTATCTATCTATCTATCTATCTATCTATCTATCTATCTATCTATCTATCTATCTATCTGTCTGTCTGTCTGTCTGTCATTCCATCCATTAGTTTGTCTCACCATCTGTCTATCTGTGTCATCACTTTTCTCTTTTTCAGAATGGAGAAGTCCTGTCCACAAGCTGGGAAGAGGACGTTGTGTCACGTCGGTCCAGTAGTGTGTTGAAAATGGAGGTGAAACCAGAGGACAATCATGCTGTGCTGCGGTGCGAGAGCGTTAACCAAGTGTCTCGTTCACCAATGTCCCTCACTCACACTCTCACCATCCTTTGTGAGTAGTCCAGAACACATTATAGCTAATAATCTTAAAAATCTTCTGCTCAAAAACCCATCAAACTTCTAAGAAGGCCACAAGCCTCTTGTTGCTAGTAGTTTTTAAAATAGCCTTAAAACAAAAGCTTGATCTTTCATGACACACTGTCACTTACCATAAGCCAATTACACATGGCTGTATCATGGCTGACAAGTAAATCAGGTCAATACTTGCTGCTACTTGGAGTTTCTGTAATCTTTCATTAACAGAGGATGGTTCATGGCGGTCTTGTCACAACAAATTCCAATGTCAAACAACCCTTTCTTATCTCAAATCTACGTTCATTGCCACATACGGCTTATTGAGAATATATCTTAGTGCGTGCAAATACTGATTCCAGTTGGGTATTATTAGGAGATCTCTCTAGACACTTCATTCACAATTTCATTGAGCAACTAGATCATTATTTCAGTACTGTGAGAGGATCATGAGAACATATCTTAATGGCCTCAAATCCTTTGTGGCATGACTAGCGTGTTTAAACAATTTGCTGGAAAGATCTGCTGACTGTCCATTTATCTATCTTCTCTTTGTGTCGTGGTATTCACAGTTGAGCCAGCCAAGGTAAAGTTGCTGGGTACATTTGAAGCCATAGAGCGACAGGAGATCAATCTGCTCTGTTACACTTCTTCTAGTAATCCTCCAGTCCACATCCGCTGGTGGCTCGGGTTCACGGAGCTCAACAGAACGGATGTTACCATCTCTGAGGTATTCAACCTAACTTTAGAGTCAATATTGAGGGTGCGGAAACTCTTCCACATAGTACTCTAACATACTCTTCCATAGCTTCTGTTTTTAATGGCTGACTGATAAATAAAACTTAATATAGGATCTCCTTTAAATTGTGTGAAAAGCCATCTTCAGTTTTGAATAGTCCTTTATTTGATAAGTAGTGGTGGCTAATATGAAATAAAATGATAAAGAATTAAAATAATTGTTAACACTAAAATAAATTATGGTTATATTTTTTAAGAGTTGTTAGTGATCACATACACACACTTTTTGAAATTCTTCAAAAAGTGGTACAAGAGGATGTGGTGCTGGTCCTTCAAGAGTCACTCTCAACTTATCTATCCATAAAGCCTATAAAAATTAGTCTTCATGTATTTCACAACACTTCAGCATGTTATTCTTTTTAAGTGAGGGTAATTTTTTAAAGATTTTTTACACAAGCCAAGTCTCTGAGAACCTGAAACCTTATAATTCTGGAGACTCCAGGTAGGTTGCCGTTCTGGAAAATGGTGGCACTGGAGACTAAATGGTTTCTGATGGTTTTACACCTAATTCTTCACATGAATTCTTAAATCTTTTGCAGTTAACATTCTTCTCCACCTGTTTTTTTCTGACCCCGCTGACCCAATGAGCATTTTGCTGTCCAATGGTCATGTCTTAACTTTGCAATTTCTGTATTGAATTAGTTTTGAATATTTCACATGGGGATTTAATAATTTTTTACTTTTCAGTCTGAGTTAAAACACTTTTTTGGCTCATTTTATCTGTAAAAGCAAACGTGCCTAATAATTCTGCACACCTGAATATTGATATTTACTGAATACCGAGTTTTTCACTTCCAACCTTCATGGACAATTATATATCACTTATAAATGATTAAATACAAAATGAATAGCAGTTATTAAGATTGATGTGGTTTGGAATTGGTAAAATGTGCTTGGACATTTTACATTTTAGACGTGTGTGTGTGTGTGTGTGTGTGTGTGTGTGTGTGTGTGTAAATGAATAATAAATGTCAAATAAATGTAAATAAATATAAAGAATATATTTTTTTAAATGAATCACTGTTTCCACAAAAATATTAAGCAGCACAGTGTTAATAATACAGGAAATGTTTCTTGAGAGCCAAAACAGCATATATGTAAGAATGATTTCTGAAAGATCATGTGGCACTGAAGAGAGTAATGGATGCTAACAATTCAGCTTTGCCATCACAGGAATTACATTGTAAAATATATTAAAATAAAAAACAGTAACAACATGTTACTGTAATTATAGTGATACTATTTTACAGTATTACTGTTTTACTGTCTTTTTGAGTAAATGCTTGCTCATTTTAAGTAGTTTTTCTTTTTAAAAAATATTAAATTATAAATGATTTTTAAAACTAATCTTAATTATTTAATATGTATATATAATACATTTTTACTATGTTTAATGTTCAAAGTGGCCCAAATGGAAGTGGCTTATTTTTTTATTGTATTTTTTGCATAGTTTTGGTTTGCCTTGAATTGATTGCTGGAGAAAATAAGATCTTTACAATCTTTTATTATTAGTCCAGAATCCTTCACACTAAATAATGAAGGTGTCAGTGTGCCTTTATGATAAAGAACATCACCCATCATACTTGTTCAGCCTTGTAGTTGCTTTGAAGCATTTTTTTACTTTTTATTTGACACTTTTTTGTCATTTTTTATTTGTTTCTATGTCTTGCTTTTGATAGGTCCATCAACAATATAAACTACCATCTTAACACTCTCATAAGCCATTCCACTGCCAGCGAAAAGCTTCGTGAGGTGTAGCGCCTGATTAAAGGAATAATTCTCAATTATTGTGCGAAATAAAGCCAGCGAGCCTTGACCCGAGAGTGATTCAAAGTCTCCATCAAGACTCTGCTTTTACTTTAGATTCTATTAGTTACTAAACAATATTCTGTGAGATCAGGGGCTTTTAGAATCTCTCTCTTTTTTTTTATCTCCCGCTCTTCCTCTCCAGAGGTTGATTTGAATGAAACATAAGTGAATAAAAGCCGACCCGAGGCTGCTCGGCGCTTCACAGAACCCTCCTTGTTCATTTGGAGGTGTATTACATCTGATTTTACATTTAGATGGTGGTGTTAATTATTATTTTTTTTCTGTTTTCTCTCAGAGCTTTTTATGATACTTTTTTTTTTGTATTAGTTTGGCCGTAATTAACCATGAAGCCAGGGTCAACCCTCTAAGCAGGTGTCAATTAGCTTAGCAAATGAGCAGAATTAAAAACTTTGGCAATTAAAATAATGAAAATGATCAAGGTAAGGCTCCTTTTCACTACTTTCCCCAGAAGAACATGTAGAAATAAGATGGTTTTTATAGTCATTTTCTGTCACTAATGTCTAATCTATGTATTCAACTCTTAAAAACATTTCAAAATCGTGGCTTTGCTAAATTTGCCTCACTGAAATATGTTCATGCATTTAGTGAGATTATAAGAGCCACAATGGATGCCAAAGCTTTTTTCAAAATGATTTTCCTTGCATTTAATCATCAAATCACATGAACTGCAGTAACTCTGATTAAACATTTGATGCAAATGACGGTAGTATGATTTAATGTTTCCATTATTGTGCAGTTACATTCCTTATAATAGCCCTTTTCATAGACCATATATTATGCTCAATAAAAGAGAAAGTTCTCATATTAAATATTTGTGTTGCAGGGGGATAATGGTGGGATGATGACAATGTCTAACCTGACGCATAAAGTGTCTCATGAGGACAACAGTCTTTTTCTGACTTGTGAGGCGTTCAACAAAGGCACCCGCTTCTCTAGGGTTCGTTCTGAAGAGCTCAATGTTTACTGTGAGTGACCGCTAGCATTTTTAGCTAACATTTAGGTAAAATGATCCCTGATAAATCAAGTTAAGCAACAAGTAGTTGCTTAACTACTAAGGTCATAGGTTTGATTCACAGAAACTTCTTTTTTTTAAAAGACATTTTCAACATGGATGCATTAGATTTGTGTAAAAGTGACAATAAAGACATTTAAGATATCACAAAATATTTCTATTTCAAATAAATTATGCTTTTTTTAACTTTCTATTCATCGTAGGATCCTGAAACAAAAATATATTACAGTTTTCACAAAAAAATTAAGCAGCACGACTGTTTTGAACATTGATTATAATAAGAAATGTTTCTTGTGCAGCAAATCAGCATATTAGAATAATTTCTGAAGAATCATGTGACACTGAAGACTCGAGTAATGATGCTGAAAATTCAGCTTTGCGTCACAGGAATAAATTACGTTTTTAAATATATTAAAAAAGAAAACGTTTTTTTTTTATTGTAATAATATTTCACAATATTACTGTTTTTATTGTATTTTTAATTGAATAAATGCAAACTTGGTGAGCGTGAGAGATTTCTTTCAAAAATATTTAGCAAATCTTACCGATCCTAAACTTTTGAACGATAGTGTATGTTGAGAAAAATGTATACCTTTAACCCGTTGTAATTTTATTAATGGTGCATTTATTAATTGTCTAAAATAAATGCAAATGTAATAATGTGTTTGTTTGCAAATGTCTCCGCGATGTACTGATATTTGAATATGAGTTCAGTTGATGCCTGTTCCTCTTATCCCATTCGTTTTTTCTTAGATCCTCCTCTGAAGGTGTGGTTAGATGCTCCTCCACCGAACATCTTCTTACACTCTGGTACAACTCTTCGTTTGGTCTGTTTCTCCAGAGTTGGGAATCCCACAGGTCAGCTGGTCTGGTTGAAGGTGTGTAGTGATATGAAAGTTTTTCATGGCAGTTACAAATATGTTTTGTTGCAGTAGCTTCCATAAAATAATCCTCCATGTCTTTGTGGGAACTACAGAACAATAAAGTTGTGCAGACTACATCGAAGCATGTGTATTCACAGCGTGGTGTGTCACGAGAGCTGCATCTCATCCTCCAGCCCAGCGACAATCTGGCCACCTGCCGCTGCAACTCCTACAACAAAGCCTGACCGCCCAGACCAAACTCAGGGTTCTGTGTATGTTTCTAAAACCCACACACACACACCATACTGTGATGGGAAACCACTCATTTTGGTGTACTTCTTTACTCTTCTCAACTTTGCTAGTTGCCATACATACCTTGTCACTTATCAAAGATGTCATTCAACAAATGATAGTACAATTTATATTTCCTGTATTTTCCTGTTAAACATGGTAATAGCATAATAAAACATCTTAATAAATAAATGGAGCATGTTTTGCTGTGCATTTGAATTTAAATTGCACAAAAAAGAAAGCTATAAAGTAGCTAACAAGAAATTTTCGTAATTATTAAAATATACACTACAGTTTAAAAGTTTGGGGTTAGTAAGGTGTTTTTTTATATACATTCATAAGGATGTATGAAATGTATCAAACCGTAAAGACATTTATAATTTTACATAAGATTTAGAGTATATTCAATGAAATGTTCAAAATTCTTTTGAACTTTGTTCATCAAAGAATCCTGAAAAAAAAAAAAAAGTGATTTCCACAAAAATTTTAAGCAGTACAGCCGTTTTAAAATTGATAATAGTTAGAAATGTTTCTTGAGCAGCAAATCAGCATATTAGAATGATTTCTGCAGGATCATGTCACACTGAAGACTGGAGTAATGGCGCATGGAATAAAATGACATTTTATAATATAAAACATCTATTTTGAATTGAAATATTTCACAGTATTACAGTTTTTGAAGGATTTTTTTGATCAAATTAAATAAAATATATACAGCTTTGGCAGGGGCGGGGGATGTGCCCCCCCTCCCCATGTGCCCCCTCCCACACACACACACACACTTTTAATATCACGTAAATTCATCCCCTGCACTTTTTCGGGCAAGTGTGTTCGCATAGAGGTTTTCAAGAGCCGGTGTGTAGATTTAATAAATATAGATTTAAATTCAAAGAGACAGGATAGTCTGTGCATGATCTTATGTCTTATTCTGAACCAGAATAAGGCGAGATGAACATCGCGGAGCGCTAAACACTCCGTGCAGTGTGTGTTTCATTCATACTCGAAGCCGGAGGGTGCTCTCGCGCAGAAAGTCGTACGAGGAAATTCCTAATATGGACAAAAGCGTCCAGCTATCGCTGTATGAAAACAGTTGTTTTCACAGAAAACAGAAACGTTTGAAAACATGAAGACATTAAACATACGATTGCGACAATATATGGTGTTTATTTGTGTTTGTCAAGTTATCTCCAGGTTATAAATACAGTATATGACCAATGCAGTGCTAATTGACATTGCATGTATTACAGTATATAAACTATTCTGCCTTATGTGATAAAAAAATGTTCATAGTATATAAACAAATCATTGTCCAGCAGTTATCTGATTTCTAAGTCAATTAAAAGCTAGAAATTAGAGAACAATTAAAGTTGCCTATACAGTCAAAAGTTTTTGAACAGTAAGATGTTTAATGTTTTTTAAAGAAGTCTCTTCTGTTCACCAAGCCTGCATTTACTTGATCCAAAGTACAGCAAAACAGTGCATTTTTGAAATATTTTACTAGGCTATTTCAAATAACTAATTTCTATTTGAATATATTTTAAAATGTAATTTATTGTGATTTTAAAGCTACATTTTTAGCATCATTACTCCAGTCACACGATCCTTCAGAAATCATTCTGATATTCTGATTTGCTGCTCAAAAAACATTTATTAATATTATGATGTTGAAAACAGCGGAGTATAATTTTTTCAGGTTTTTTGATGAATAGAAAGTTCAGAAGAACCGCATTTAGGCAATCTGAAATAGAAATATTTTGTAACATTATAAATGTCTTTTTATCATCTTTTGATCAATTTAAAGCATCCTTACTAAATAAAAGTATTCATTTCTATAATTTATTTCCCAAAAAAAACAATTCTACTGACTCCAAGTTTTTGAATGTTATGGTGTATAATGTTATAAAAGCTTCTTATTTCAGACAGATGCTGATCTTTGGATTTTTCTATTCATCAAAAAATCCTGAAAAAATGTACTCAACTGTTTTAAATATTAATAATAGTAATTAAAAAAGGTTTCTTGAGCAGCAAATCAGCATATTAGAATGATTTTTGAAGGATGTGACACTGAAGACTGGAGTAATGATGCTGAAAATTCAGCTTTGAATTTTTTTAATATATATTCAAATAGAAAGCAGTTATTTTAAATAGTAAAAATATTTCACAA
>NW_015505253.1:143861-151285 GCF_001515645.1 Sinocyclocheilus grahami | reverse complement strand
ATTTCAAAGCTAAATTTTTAGCATCATTACTCCAGCCACACTATCCTTCTGAGATCATTCTGATATTCTGATTTGCTGACATTTATTAATTTATTAATATTATGATGTTGAAAACAGCGGAGTATAATTTTTTCAGGTTTTTTGATGAATAGAAAGTTCCGCATTTAGGCATTTAGGCAATCTGAAATAGAAATATTTTGTAACATTATAAATGTCTTTATCATCACTTTTGATCAATTTAAAGCATCCTTGCAAAATAAAAGTGTTCATGATACTGACTTTAAGCTTTTGAATGGGATAGTGAATAATGCTACGAAAGCTTTTTATTTCACATAAATACTGATCTTTGGATCTTTCTATTCATCAAAAAATCCTGAAAAAATGTACTCAACTGTTTTAAATATTAATAATAGTAATTAAAAAAGGTTTCTTGAGCAGCAAATCAGCATATTAGAATGATTTTTGAAGGATGTGACACTGAAGACTGGAGTAATGATGCTGAAAATTCAGCTTTGAATTTTTTTAATATATATTCAAATAGAAAGCAGTTATTTTAAATAGTAAAAATATTTCACAACATTACTGCTTTTGCTGTACCTTGAATCAAATAAATGCAGGCTTGGTGAGCAGAAGAGACTTCTTTATAAAACATTAAAAATCTTACTGTTCAAAAACTGTTGACTGGTAGGTTATATAGATTACAGAAATATATATATATATAACATTTCTGTCCCCCTCACTTCTGAAATGATGGCTACGCCCCTGAGCCTTGGTGAGCATAAAATGACTTGGCGTACTCAAACATTTAAATGGTGCTTTAAATTTATCATATTTTTTGGTTAAATAGTACCAAAAAATAAAGAAATAAAAACATATCAGTGAATATAAAAATATATAATGATGTATCTTTATATATGTATAACATGCTGTTATATATTTATATTTTTTGAATTATTTTATTGCATTATTTGTTCAAAATGCTAAAAGTGTTCAACAAGTACAACTATTTCATGTGTGCATAGAGCATACATTTTCTTAATAAAGAGTCTATTAATCGTAATATCCTCATCAATCATGTATGGGGTGTTAATGGATAGGGTTAGAACTGTTTTGTTTGAGAGTTTGGATGAAAGTATCTGGTTTCTTGAATGAAAGAAAATGACTACTTTCACAATTTCTTTTGTGGATATGCCTTAGAAAATCAGTTACATTCTAATTAGTTGTTCTTGTTATTGTCTCTCAATCAGTTCCGGCAGTGAGTGTGAAAATCATGGCCAAGCAGCAGGAGCTGCGCAGGGGTCAGATGCTGGACCTGGACTGCCTGGCTGGAAGCAGCACTCCCACTGCAAATATCAGCTGGAGTTTGGGCCCCGTCATGTACTAAGACACTCCATTACACATCATAACACTCATGCACAAATACACACACACCCACAGCTAATACTGTATTACATAGTCCAGCACTCCCAAGGGGATTTTGCCGTCCGGCTGATTTATTCACATCAACAGACTGCAGAGAATTGCCCCTTGGTCCACAAAACACAGGCAAATACATGTGCATTTCAGGTGAATTTGGCTCCAAAATTACCCAGGTCGTTTTTAATGCTGAGAAGTGTGCAATAGTTGTTGACGTCTGATGTGTATCTGTACAAAAAGAGCAGAATTTGTGCAGGAGGGCTCAATAAAAGCTCTTTAGAGAAGCAGGGAAGTGTGAAATGTTTGCAAAGGCTGATGGGAAGTTTGGCAGTCCATCCCGAGACCTTTTTTAATGTCTCTCGACTGGCAACCGGTGATCACTAAGTTAGTCAATATGTGGCCAGTTGAAGGAAAAAACTGTACGGCTATTGTGAGCAGATCAGTTGTAGGTTTTTTACCAGCTAAGCCAAACGTTATGGCTCAGCTTTTATTTCTAAAGAAATTCAGCTATAAAACTAGTGTGTTTGTGAGCGGAGGAGTGGTCTGCTTCTAGTTTTATAGGTTTTCAGTTTTGTCGGATGGTCCCTGCGGGGCCCTAACGCATGTCGGGCAAACAAAAAGATTTCACAGCAGGTGAATTCTGTTACTGTGAAGGCCTTTATCGAATATTCATAGTCTATTTTTGCGATGTTACTCCAAGGGGAGGTTTTTGAAGTTGTTCTTCTTTTATTAAATGTCCATGTGAAATAACATTGTAAATTGTCTCATGGCCTTTATGAAGCTTGATTTTCTTTTCTTTCTCTCGCTGTCTCTCTCAGGCTGAAGGGAGTTGACCAGGCTCCTGACGAGGCTGAATTTGGCGGGATGTCCCAAAACCAGTAAGCTGTCCCTCACTCTTGAGTCCCATCACTGGAAGAAAAGGATCACCTGTCAGGCCTTCAGTAACGTGCTGTCCGAGGTTGTCAACAACTTCTACACTCTCAATGTGCTCTGTGAGTTTTCTGAACATGAATGTGGACTGTCAACTGACAGCAAAACATTATTTAATCAAGTTAAATCTATATTATTAAACATAAGCAATTTTACAAATGATTTTGTCAGCCTTTGCACTATTTATTTATATATTTATTAATTTATTAATTTATTTTGGAAGATGAATAGGGATAATAAATAGGGACAATGTATTTATTTAATTTATGGTTAGTATGCGGTAATAAATAAATTAGTGAATTATTACTATTTACTCCATGGTCTGTCTGAATACTGTATTCTGATTGACTGGCAGGTATACAGTAAAACCGTTTAATGCACAGGTAGTTCCAAATCAGTTTAATCACCGTTCTATATTAATGTGTTGCTTTAATGTGCACACAAACCCACACACATCTCTCGCACACACACACACAGAGAGAGAGAGAGAGAGAGAGGAGATCGCAGATTGCGCTGCGCACACACATAAACTTGATGTCAATGCTTTCCCGTGATTTTTATTAATAAAATAGCCTAGACATTAGATTGCTAAATTATAATCCTCAGCGACGAGGTGATAAAATCGCTGTTTTTGAAGCAATTAATTGTTTCTTTCTCTTTCTCTCTCTCTCTCTCTCTCTCTCTCTCTCTCTCTCTCTCTCTAACTCTCATAATAAATGCTATAATTAATTCAAATAAATGTGATCTTACCACACTATTTCATCTCTGTCTCTTTCTTTCTTTCTTTCTTTCTTTCTTTTCTTTCATATTCTGCATTACCACACAAATTAAATTATTTTTATGTTCATGTATTTATTTATTTATAATGGTATAATTATTTATTTATTAATAAATGCATAAAATTAATTTATGTAAAAAAATTACTTATTGTTTCATATATGCCATGAATGAATTATACAATATAAAAAATAACCATCTTTTTCTTTCTTTCAATCATTCCATTAATTACTTGCTAATTTATGTTATTTTGAACTAGTGTGTTATTTTTAAACATTCATTGATAGTAGTTTTATCATGGGTTTGGTTGCTGTAGCTTTCTGGAATAAAGATGTACTGTTGTTTTTTTCTGGCAAGTATTCTGATGTATGTTTGAATGAGTCTATACCTCCTAACGTGTATGGTGAGTGTGTGGTGTGATGTGTGTATTGCTGTGTGTGTATGTGTGTCTTTGTGTCTGCAATGATTATGGTTTGACTTTGATGTTGTTTTGTCTGATCCAGCCAGCCACCTCTTTAAAGCCTGACACGCTTTGTGAGCATGACGGGGTGTGGGTGTGTGTGTGTGTGTGTGTGTGTGTGTGTGTGTGTGTGTGTGTGAGTGCACACACTCTTTGTCTGTTTCAAAACCTCCACAGTTTGTAATTTAAATATCTGTCTGTGTAAGAACAGGCAATTAATTATCACTTTGCCTGCTTTATTGTCTTATATTAAGATTATATTTCATCTTTCACTTTCTTAGTGTGTGTGTGTGTGTATTTGAGCTTGTGTGTGTGTGTGTCTGCTTGTAGATGTAAGCAAATTGTTTGTTAAAATCTTCATTGGAATCCTCATTCGCTCTGAAATGACACAATGTAAATTAATGAGACAAAGACACAGAAGCTCCCCAGAGAGATCAACAGCACAATAAATCATACGCCTTATTCACAACAGACCAGTACGGCGTCAGACGTTAGAGAGGAAAACGACTCAAAATCTGCTGCTTTCTTAAATCAATTCTCATAAATATGATGAAAAATTAACTTTTTGCCACATGTGAACTAAGAAAATTTTACTAGAACTCAGAACGTGTGTGTGTGTTTGAACCCTTTCAATGGGTTCAAACACACTGTATGACAATAACAATGACTGTATGGTTTTGATATCCATCTTTTCACACTGAGGACAACTGAGGGACTCATATGCAACTATTACAGAAGGTTCAAACGCTCACTGATGTTCCAGAAGGAAAAAACATGCATTAAGAAAACTTTTTGAATTTGAAGATCAGGGTAAATGTAACTTACTTTGTATTCTGGGAAACATGTCACTATCTTCTGTAGCTTCTGAAGGGCAGTACTAAATGCAAAAATTTGATATGTAGGCAAAATAAATATCTTATTCAGGTCAGTACTAAAAAAACAATAACATACATTTTGTATGATCCCTCTTATTTTGGTAAAATAATTAACATTTTGCAGATTCTGCAAGGTGTCTGTAAACTTTTGACTTCAACTGAATATATGGTAACACTTTAGTATAGGGACCAAATCTCAACTAGTTGCTTATTAGCATGCCTAGAATTAACATATTGGCTGTTTATTAGTGGCCTACTTATAAAGCACGTATTCTGCATGACCATGTTCTATATCTCTAATCCTACCCAATACATAAACTTAACTACCTTACTAACTATTAATAACCAGCAAATTTTGAGTTTATTGAGGTAAAAGTCATAGTTAATGATTTGTTCATAGCGAGAATTGGACGGTTACTGAAACCACGCCTTCTTTCTTTGCATGCACATTTGGGCGGCATTATGCAAATCTTCCCACATAGTGAGGTAGATATGTGGGGGCGTGTTAGAACGAGCCGTTTTAGGGGGGCGTGGCAGAGTCTTAACTTTGATAAAGAATATCTCTTTGGTTTTGAGACTTTAGTCTTTGCAACTTCAGGGATCTTATCTACGCACAATCAGCTTGTAACACTCCAAAGAGAAAGGGAAACTTGAAATCGCATCATATGACCCCTTTAAAATAAAGTGTGACCATATGTATATGTAATATGTATGTATATGTATGTATGCATGTAAAATATGTTATTTAATATTTTAAATATATAAGAATGTTTGCCAAGGAAAATGATTCAATATTAAAATATTGAAAAATTTTAGTTGAATTTATGAATAAATTATAAAATGAAATATAAATGTTTGCATCTCTGTAATTTAAGGGGGTGTTAATGTCAGTGCGGAGTAAGTGTTAGCCTTTAATTAGAGTTGCTAATGTATTATGTATTTATTTGTTAGATATGTTGCTTACATACAGTATGGTGTAACAAGCAGTTTGCTTTGTGTGACTGTTGTGTTCATTGTCAAGTTTAGAAATATGTTTGCTTACATATTAGCACCTTGAATGTGATGTGTGTGTCACTGTGTGAAATTCAGTTCCTCCGGAGTTTTCGGATGAGCAGCCCGATCAGGTCCAGGTCATTGAGGATGAAACCGCCGCGCTTCCTGTCAAAGTCTCGGCCAATCCGGACGAAATCACCTGCGAGTGGATTTTTCAGGGCGAGAAGCTCATAAAAGGTAGCAGACAGCACTACTTGACATTACGAGCCGTGTCACCCTCACAGGAGCTCTAAACACTCAAACAGACGTAAACACACATTGCCATATGCATTCTGAATAAAACATCGATGGGTTCTGGCACTGCAGCTTGGCAGATGTGATCTCGTGCTAATGTATGCAGCCTAAATGAGCGTCGCTGTCGCTCTGAATGCGACACAGCGCTTCCGGTCTTCATCTTCATGTTGAAAGCTTCCCAGCAGTCTTGTGTCGAGGTCCCTGCGGTATTCCTCCAAAGTGGTTTCTCTGGGAGAAGGGTTTTAGCAGAAAAGCCAGCTGTTTCAGTCTGTGTGTATATATGTGCAGCAGTTCACATTTTGTTTGGTTTTGTGGATTTGTATTGTCACAGCTCTGTGATTCACCTGTTCTGTGTGGGTTGTGTCACGTCTCTGTATGTTTGTGACAGAAAGAGATCCCCGTTATCACTTCGACGACTGGACCCTGGAAATGGTCAATGTTTCTCGGCGAGACGGCGGTGATTACATCATAGAGTGTTCCAACGCTGAGGGGAAGAACCGCACAAAGCTCAAGCTGGCTGTACAGTGTGAGGAACTCAAACTAACTCTCACACCTCAGCCTGACTAGGAGAGATTCAACGAGTTTTGAAAGCAAAGTTCTAAAAGCTAAATGCTGTAGTAAGCAACAAATAGCCATCAGGACATACTGTACAGTGGAGGGCCACATTCAAAATGTGATTTAATACCTGCAAATAAGGATTTAGAAAAATGTACAATAAAGAAAAAATTTTAATTATTGATTTAAATATTTATAAATATAGTAATAACAATTGATATATTTAATAATATGACATTATTTTACATAATTATTTAGCATTTAACTGTGTTTTAATGGTAACAAAATAATTCAGGAGTGTTAGTGTTAAAGGGGTCCTATTATGCTCTTTTACAAAGTCTTGATTTTGTTTTGGGGGTATACTAGAACAGGCTCTCATATCACATTTACATTATTACAACACCTCTCTCCAGTCTGGCATGAATGGCTCGAATAGTTCCTGTATCAAATGAAGGCCCGCCTTCTGAAATACAAAATGTGATGTCATTGGTTAGCTTGGCCAGTGTGTGCTGTGATTGGTTAGCTGGGCCAGTGTGTGTTGTGATTGACACCACTCGACACCTGGTCGGGAAATGTCATGCCCCTTTTACCATAGCCGCCTGCGAGCTTCAGTGTAAATATTGCGTCAATATCAAATCAATTTGAACGCAAATTAAACCCGGATGATTGTAACCACTCCAAGTTCGTCTGCCTTGGGAAAGTTAGCGTGTCTCCGACATAGTGATAACACTCGTTGCCTTCTCTAGTGCAGCTCAACCAGGTCTCGTCCCATTCGTCGATATTTGTGATATCACAAATCCTGGAAAATATGCATTGTAGTCCAAACGAGTCGTTCGTTGTAGTTTTTGAAAAGTGATTTCTGTTAAATAAAATATCTCCTTTTGAAGTGGACTTTGAACTTTGTAACTTTGCAGATCTCAAACAGCAACATTACAGAATAACTAAAGTTGAAAAAGTGAAAAAGAATAATAGGACCCCTTTAACTAAAACTAAATCATAAAAATAAATTTTCATTACTTAAAATATAAAATGAAAAAATAAATTATTATAATAATATTTTTTTATGTTAATATATCATTTTAAATTCTTTATATGTGTATATATATATATATATATATATATAT
>NW_015505253.1:132308-141009 GCF_001515645.1 Sinocyclocheilus grahami | reverse complement strand
ATATATATATATATATATATATTATTATTATTATTATTATTATTACTGTAAGGGAAACAGGTCAATTTAGCATAAAGGGAATCATTTATGATTTTATAGGGAATTTGGACAGAATCACTGATTTACGGCTGATCACTGAGTCGGCCAGCGATTCATTGAAGGAGCCTTATAACATCAATTCTGCAATGGATGTTAATATCCAAAGTATAGTGAAAAAACTATTTATTAGCACAGTAACAAGATCGGCAGTTTAAGACATTAACTTGTAAGCACAAAACACAAGATACTTCTCTTTTCAATATAAATAAGACTTTATTAGATCAATCTCAGACACATAAACTAGTCTAACACAAAAACACACGCGCTCACACATTCATACAAGTTGCAGGAAGAGAGAAAGTGAAGAAAGAATGAGTTTAAGAGAATGAAAATGTGAAATCCCAAGTTTATAGCAATATGTGCAATTGCATAGACTTAAACAACCATCAATCACTTAATGAACCCTCGCATTGAGTTCCTCAATGAGGTTAAAATTTATATTAAATGCACCAGTTCAGCTAGAATCTGGAGGTACTTGTGTTGCCTGTGTAGGGGGGTTCCCTTTGTTGTCTCCTTGCAGAAAAGGGGGTTTCCCGAGGTTGCTGATTGGCTGATTGGGCGTTGGCTGAAGATGCGGAGTTGTGGGCTGGTTGAAGTTTTGAGGCAGTCACAGACTCGAGGTGAACTCGGAGACAAAACTTAACTCGGAACACGAAACTCTCAAAGTAGAAGAATAGAAGTAATGAGACTAGATGGTTTTCTTCTCATCGTGGCTAAGTAGCAGTGGGCATGCACACTGGAACGGTGCTCAAAGAACGCAAAAAGCGATGACTAAAAAGCTAAAATCATGACTAGAAGCGAAAAGCTAAAAGCTAAAAAGAGCAATGAGTTTAAGAGAATGAAAATGTGAAATCCCAAGTTTATAGCAATATGTGCAATTGCATAGACTTAAACAACCATCAATCACTTAATGAACCCTCGCATTGAGTTCCTCAATGAGGTTAAAATTTATATTAAATGCACCAGTTCAGCTAGAATCTGGAGGTACTTGTGTTGCCTGTGTAGGGGGGTTCCCTTTGTTGTCTCCTTGCAGAAAAGGGGGTTTCCCGAGGTTGCTGATTGGCTGATTGGGCGTTGGCTGAAGATGCGGAGTTGTGGGCTGGTTGAAGTTTTGAAGCGGTCACAGACTCGAGGTGAACTCGGAGACAAAACTTAACTCGGAACACGAAACTCTCAAAGTAGAAGAATAGAAGTAATGAGACTAGATGGTTTTCTTCTCATCGTGGCTAAGTAGCAGTGGGCATGCACACTGGAACGGTGCTCAAAGAACGCAAAAAGCGATGACTAAAAAGCTAAAATCATGACTAGAAGCGAAAAGCTAAAAGCTAAAAAGAGCGTAATTTGATGGTGTCCTGAGTATTTAAACCGGGCTGTGGGACACCTCCCAAATGGTGTCTTGACCAATTAGATATTGTCTTTGCTCGGGGTGTTGTGTGTTTCTCCTCCCAATTCATAAATCAAAAGTTATCTTATCAGTCACATGTAATTTCCCCCCTCTTGCAGAGTATAATTTTGGACATGATTTCTATACACTCAAGATTCAAACACACATACTAAACATGAATATGAACCCTTAAGCTATTCAATAGTTATGAAAAAGACATACACAATAAGTGATTAGAACACGATAGAACATGATAGTCAAATGTGTGGGTTACATACATGATATGGAGTTAAGCAATGGACTGATATTCGTTTATAAGTCCTTTTGAGTTCATTTTGGTGCATCTACATCTGTAAAAGACCGTTTCCGCGCCATTCTGTAAACATAAGGACATGTTCTGTGAAGACCAGAGAGGTTAAAAGGTCTCCTAAGGAATCTCAGTCTGGTTCTTGTCCTCTAGGTGGGGGGGAAGTCAATCAAAAGAGCTCATGATCGTGATTACTATCATGGATTTACATGTGATGGTTATGCTGTGCATCTCTTTGATCATCAATCTTGCTTACTTGCCCCAAAATTGACAATCTCCTTCCTGATTTGTTCTTTTGTGTTAATGTTGCAAGCTGTTCTGTGAAAGAGTTGGTTGGTTAGGCTTGCTTCAGACTAGCTGGCGCTAGGATCTGATTTACGAACATCCTGTCATCTTGGGCCTTTCTGTGGAATTCGGCTCCTCGTATTTCAACCATGTTCTTGATCGAATCTTAAATTGTCAGATTCGGTCTGACATTATCATTCATGTTTATGTTTTATTTAACTTTTTAGTTAAACTGATTTTTTAATAGTAATTATTTTGACTTTTCGACCCGCCTGTATATTTTAAAAAAGAAAGCAGGATTTAGTAAAGCAGGACTTGGAACCAATGAGATTTCACTGTGGGTGGAACTAACCAGTTTGATGTGACAAAAATAGGCACCCAAAATGTCTTGACACTGTTGACAGTCATGGCTGGATGGGAGACAAACTCATATTAGCATTAAAGATGACACAGAGTCAACATCTTTGCTAATAACCACTAATGCCACATGAATTGAATACGTTAACATTTAACACAAATACTTAATATGTATAAATGCTTATTAATGTAATCAGTATGTGTGAAAAGCAAGGTTAAAATGCCATCAGTCAGGATAGTATGGATTTTTTTTCTTAGTGTAAATTACCACAAAAGTTGTGCCGCAAAGCCAATCTACGCTGTTCTCAATATTTGTACCACATACTTATTTGCCAATTCAAGCCCACACACAGACGTACACACACTTGAAAGTGAAATGAAGAAAAAGAGAGGGACACAGAGAGAAAAAAAGAAAGAAAGAGCACTCCCACTTCCTTAATGATTTAATAATAGCACTCCTTCAAATCTAGGGCTTCATGTTCCTGCAAATCCTTCTGCACTAATGGATCTCCACGTCCTCGTACAATAGCATCTGACAGTGCTAGATATTCATTATGTATGGGCCATTTGAATAGCTTTTACCAGTGGTGCTGTTTTCCATGTAGGCCCCCCTCTTTCTGCCCGTTAGGAACAATGCAGAGGAGGATTGTACACGCCAACACGCCAGAGATTACGCTGGTGGTAATGGCCCACTTGGTTGAGGATATGATCCTCCTGGGGGCAGGGTTGGAAATGAGGCAAAGGAGTTTGCTGTATGTGCCTGAGGCAACCATTTTAGGACCACTTTTCTAGGAACTTCAATGCAACTTCCCTGCATATGAGGAAGGTCAAAGCAGGTGCTATTTCATTTTTTAATCATACATTTTTACATGATGATAAATTATTTTTTATTTTGATACTTTCTAATTTTTTAGAAAACTTTTTTTCAATATATTTTTGTTTTATTTTGATATGTTGATATTCGTTCTTAGTCAGAAGATTTGTATATATTATTTGTGTTAGTATTTTTATTGTGTATTTTATATGATAGGTTTTTTTGGTGCCTGAGGCAACCTACTTTAGGTCCAATTTTAATGATATTCAATACTAACTTTATTTTTGTTTTATAGTTATAATGCAATTCTATATTTATACTATACTATATTTGCTGTATATTTATACAAAAGCAGTGCTATTTCATTATTTTTATTTTTAAATATCTGTTATATGTTTATTTTGATATTTTATAAAGGCAATGTTAATTCATAGCAAATGCACTATTTATTTGATTTCGTAATAAATATTTAGTTTTTACTGATGTTTTATAAATATTAATACATTTATTCATAAAAAAAGGATGTTTGATTTTATTTTTTTAGTATTTAATTTTTTATTTTTCATCTTTTATAATTTACAGCTCTTTAAACAGTGTTTGAAGTCAGATTGAGAAGGATGATAGTGGGGGCTGGTTCGAATCTTCTTGTCGGTGAAGAACCATCTGGCAATTTAAAACCCCTATACAACGTAACATCTCTGACCAGAACTGTAATTTATATGCAAATGTCAAAAGGCTAAAAGGGTCTTTTAAGCCATAAACCGTCCAACGCTCATGCATGATCCTACGCAGACGCTACATAGCACACGCTGCTATAGGCTGAATACCTAGTGAGCAAAATACCTAACCAACAAGATTTTTTTTCATGGGAATCCGTAAATTCTCACATGTAGCACACCTTGACTGGAATCTCTGTAAAAAAAAAATATATAAATATTGTTGGCTTAACCTTAAGTAACCTAAAAATTTTGACTTGACTGAAACCATAAATTTGAATTGATAGGAAAAAGGGACTTATTTAATCAACAGAAACTCAAAGTATTATGTTCACTTTCAGTCGGTCACTACCAGTCACGTCGTGACCGACGAATTGGGATCTCGCTTAGAGAGACCAATCCACTTTGAGTGTAAACTAAACGAGCCAATGCACATTGGCATGCAATAATTGCATCCAGCTGCCGCTGATCACAGCGTGAGCATAAAAAGGCAGCCGATGCAACGCATACCAGCTTTTCACTTTGGAGCCAAGCGACAACATCGTTCTGCTCCTACCAACTGCTTAGTGTGTGACGAGTTTAGCGCACTCTAGGGAGCTTCTTGTGTTGGCGGATGGTTCATCTTTTTAAAGATGCCGTTTCCACCCGCTGAGAGGGTAGGGCTCAAGTGGAAACCTCCACTGCGTCCCGAGCCCTGGAGGTTGGACGACTGGTTTCTTGGGGTGGCTCATCGCCGAGGGCGACCCCCTGCGTCTGCCCCTGCTCCCGCGCCGCATCCGCAGCAGCCTCGAGCAAGCGGCACCGTGCAGCTGGATGTAGGCAGGCCGCCCCACCTGTCCAGGCCCCCGTCAAACCTGGCGGTAAGCGGAAGAACAAGAGGCCCCGGGATGGGTGACCCCCGGGATGGGCTAGCACTACCCAGCCCGTTTCGCTGGCTTCTGCGGACCATCAGCCTCGGCTATGTGATTCAGTTCGCCTGGCTTCCCCCCCAAGTTCAGTGGCATCCGCTTCACGACAATGAAGGCGGCCGATGCTCCTGTCTTGTGTGCGGAGATCGCAGTCCTACTGGCAAAGGATGCGATAGAGCCGATCCCTCCAGCCGATATGAATACGGGGTTTTACAGCCCCTACTTCATTGTACCCAAGAAAGGCGGTGGGTTACGACCAATCTTGGACCTGCGTGTCTTGAACCGGGCCCTTCACTGGTTACCGTTCAAGATGTTGATGCAGAAACGCATCTTCGGGTGCATCCGCCCCGAGACTGGTTTGCAGCGATTGACCTGAAGGACATGTACTTTCATATGTCGATCCTTCCGCACCACAGACCATTTCTGCGGTTCTCATTCGAGGGACGTGCATACCAGTACAAGGTCCTGCCCTTCGGGCTATCCCTGTCTCCCCGTGTCTTCACGAAAGTTGCGGAGGGGGCTCTTGTTCCCCTCAGAGGGCAGGGTGTTCACATCCTCAACTATCTCGACGATTAGCTTATACTAGCACAGTCTCGGGATCAGTTGCTCCGGCACCTCAACCAGTTGGGTCTTCGGGTCAACTGGGAAAAGAGCAAACTCTCCCCGACACAGAGGATCTCTTTTCTCGGTATGGAGTTGGATTCGGTCGAACAGACAGCACGCCTCACAGAGGAACTCGCCCGCCACCTCCTTCTTTGGAGTTGGAAGGTTCTGTGGTCACTTCGTGCCATTCACATTCCACGTCTGCTCAACCGCTGATTTGGAGATGTTTCGGAGCTGCTCAGGTAGACCTGTTTGCCTCTCCAGAAACCTCTCACTGCCAGTTGTTCTACTCCCTGAACACTCGGCACGGATGCACTGGCACACAGCTGGCCGCGGGGCCTGCGCAAGTATGCGTTTCACCCAGTGCGCCTTCTCGCACAGATGCTATGCAAGGTCAGGGAGGACAAGGAGCAGGTCCTGCTTGTGGCGCCGTATTGGCCTACTCATACCTGGTTCCCCAAACTAATGCTCCTCGTGACACCCCCACCCTGACAGATTCCTCTGAGGAGAGATCTACTGACTCAGAGACGGGGAACCCTGTGGCACCCGCGTCCAGACCTAGCTGGAAACTTCATGTCTGGTCCCTGGACGAGACGTGGAGATTCTTGTTGACCTACCCCAAGAGGCAGTTGACACCATCACTTCTACGAGACATGCTTATGCCTTGAAGTGGAACCTGTTCGTCGAGAAGACCCCTGGAGATGCCCGATCAGGGTCGTGCTTTCCTTTTTACAGCAAGGGTTGGAGCGAAGGCTGTCTCCCTCCACCCTTAAAGTCTATGTTGCTGCAATTGCTGCTAACCATGACCCCGTGGAAGGGAAGTTGGTAGAGAAGCATGACCTGGTCATCAGGTTCCTTAGGGGGGCGAGAAGGTTAAATCCTCCCCGGCCCCCCTCCATACCCTCTTGGGACATGTCTCTGGTGCTTAAAACACTACAGCAGAGCCCATTTGAGCTTTTGCAGTCAGTTGAGCTAAAGTTTCTTTCAATGAAAACTCTGCTCCTGCTTGCACTAGCCTCCATCAAGAGGGTAGGGGACCTGCACGCATTTTTGGTCGACGATTCGTGCCGTAGAATTTGGGCCGGCTGACTCCCAGGTAATCCTGAGGCCCCGGCCCGGCTATGTGCCCAAGGTTCCCACTACTCCCTTCAGGGATCAGGTGATGAGCCTGCAAGCGCTGCCCCTGGAGGAGGCAGACCCAGCCCTAGCTTCGCTTATCCCGTCAGAGCCTTGAGATGCTACGTAGACTGGACACAAAGCTTTAGGACCTCAGACCAGCTCTTTGTCTGTTACGGAGGCCGGGAGAAGGGGAAGGCTGTCTCTAAGCAGAGGATGGCCCACTGGATAGTGGGTGCCATCACCCTGGCTTATCAGGCACAGGGTGTGCCCTGCCTGCTCAGGTTGCTAGCTCACTCTACTAGAAGTGTTGCATCCTCCTGGGCTCTGGCTCCTGGTGCCTCGCTGACAGATATTTGTAGAGCAGCAGGCTGGGCGACCCCCAACACGTTCGCTAGATTCTGTAGCCTTTGCGTGGAGCCGGTATCCTCCTGTGTTCTCACCTCAAATGGGTAGAGGCACTGAGTGGCACTTTAGCGGCGGCTTGCTAAAACTACTCCAGAGTGTCCGTACTGTTGACCTTGTCGAGCTCATCCATCCCCCCGGCAGCCAGACGTGGCGGAACGTCCGGCGCCAGGCCTTCACTTGATGAATCCTTGAGAACCGGTAAAGGGCTGGGTTCCATATGTAGAGACCTAAATGGATCCCATATGTGTAAAGTCCACGGTATAGTCTCAGAGCCCGTGTTTCCCCGGCAGACTTCTGCCATTTCCAAGAAGGTTACAATCACCTCTAATCTTCCATATACACCTAAACGGTTTTTCATATGTGTAACTGCTTCCGAAACCTCCTTCGGGAAGGATGGAGCTTCCGCAACGTTCCTGTTCCAAGTGGAATGAGTACGTTTTCCCAGTGTTATCCAAGCTCACTGAGTGGGTAGTGCTATGACAACAGTGACTGGGCTTCTTGTTGCGAGCCCCGGCCTACACCAAAAAGGGGTGCAGGAGGCTCGCACAGGACACTGTAAGGGGCAGCATCCATGGCGTTTTGGTAGGGATCCCAATTCTTCGGTCACGACGTGACTCGTAGTGGCCAACTGAAAGGGAACGTCTCGGTTATGTATGTAACCCTCGTTCCCTGAAGGAGGGAACGGAGATGTCACGTCCCGTCGCCACAGTTGCTGTACTACCACTGAGCGGCCGGGTAAAACCTGGTATGCATTGCACCGGCTGCTTTTTTATGCTCACGCTGTGATCAGCGGCAGCTGGATGCAATTATCACATGCCAATGTGTATTGGCTCGTTTAGCTTACACTTGAAGTAGATTGTCTCTCTAAGCGAGATCCCAATTCGTCGGTCACGACGTGACATCTCCGTTCCTTCCTTCAGGGAACAAGGGTTACATACGTAACCGAGACGGTCAGTGTAATGTAAACAAAATTATTGTGGCTGTTTAAATTGCAAATCATATCCAAACATATATGTCATAATGACTAAATTATATCCCAATATAGTGCTGTCAAAAGACCCAGTACTTCGGTTCCAAGTCGGTACTAAAAAATGTAAACGTTACGGTACCAGGTTTTTTTAAGTACCGGTGGTACCGAGTACCAAGGCAACCCGGTGCGCAGATGCGTTATCCGAAAGGTGCGCAGATGCGCTCTCTTCATAAAAGCACTGAGACATGGCAACCTCAAAATGAGGAAACACATCACACTAACAAAACACTTTAAAGACAGACATCCCGATCAAATGAAAGAGTTCAAGCAGGTAAGTTTCATTTTAATTTTTAATATTTAGATCTGCTCAGTGTTTCCCATACATTGAGTTATTTGTGGCACCCGCCACAATATCAGAACTCACCGCCACAAATAGATTTTCCAAAAGGCTTTGACTTTGTTGAATAAACATGAGCACTGCTCGTGTCAAAGTCGAAAACCGGTGCGGGTGTTTTTATATCACTGTATTTCTGAAGGAAACCGACTGTCTTCAGAAAATTATGGATGTAATTTTTATTTCATCTATCCTGTAATGCCTGAGCAGCGTTTGTGAGTGCAGCGCTTATTTGATTACAGCCGTTACTGAGGAAACCTCTATCTCTCCCGCTCTACAAGCGCCTCCTGCTGGCACAGAATGAATTTGCATATATATGCCACCACAAATAGAGTGCAAG